>NW_026907643.1:0-47010 GCF_028389875.1 Rhea pennata | reverse complement strand
GCGCCACGAAGGCCTCGGCGTCGCCCGCCTCCACCAGCCGGTCCGAGAACACCCTGCGCCCCCCCCCGGCCCCCCCACGTCACCCTGCGCGTCACCCCGCGTCACCCTGCGCCCCCCCGCGTCACCCTGTGTCACCCTGCGACCCCCGCGTCACCCCGCGTCACCCTGCGCGTCACCCTGTGTCACCCTGCGCCCCCCCCGCGTCACCCCGCGTCACCCTGCGCCCCCCGCGTCACCCTGCGCATCACCCTGTGTCACCCTGCGCCCCCCCGCGTCACCCCGCGTCACCCTGCGCCCCCGCGTCACCCTGCGTCACCCCCGTGTCACCCTGCCGCCCCCCGCGCCCCCCGCATCACCCCATGTCACCCTGCGCCCCCCGCGTCACCCCACGGCCCCCTCATGGCACCCTGCGGCCCCCCCCCGGCCTCCCCACGTCACCCTGCGGCCCCCCCCCCCCCGCATCACCCCACGGCCCACCCGCATCACCCTGCAGCCCCCCCCAGCCCCCCTATCAACCTGCGGCCCCCCCCGGCCCCCCCGCGTCACCCCGCGGCCCCCCCCATGGCACCCTGCGGCCCCCCCGTGGCCCCCTCACATCACCCCACATCACCCCACGGCCCCCTGCAGCCCCCTGCCCACCCCCACGTCACCCCACGGCCCCACCCCACGGTTCCCTGCGCCCCCCGCGCGTCACCCTGCCCCCCTTCCCAGGTCACCCCACCACCCTCCGTGTCACGCTGCTGCCCCCACGCCACCCCCCCGCCCCGCGCCCGCCCCGTGCCTGCCCCACGCCCCCCCCCACGCCCCCCCCCACGCCCCCCCATTGCCCACCGGAAGCACTCGTGGATCCAGAGCCGGGTCAGGCTGCCCTTGGTGTCGTGGAAGTCCCTGTGCGCCCGCAGCACGCCCTGCACGACCTGCGCGCCCCGCGCCGTGGGCACCGGCACGCCCACGGCCCACGGCCACGACCCACGGCCACGCCCACAGCCCACGGCCACGCCCACTGCCCTGGCCAAGGCCCACTGCCACGCGACAGCCCACAGCCCATGGCCCACTGCCACGTGATGGCCCACAGCAACAGCCACTGCCCACAGCCCCACAGCCCACGGCCCCGGCCACGGCCCGATGCCAGGCTACAGCCCATGGCCAACGGCCACGGCCAGGGCCCACGGCCACACGGTGGCCCACGGCCACGCCCCACGGTGCACGCCCACAGTCCACAGCCACAGGCCCCGGCCCCGGCCACGGCCCGATGCCAGGCTACGGCCCATGGCCAACGGCCACGGCCAGGGCCCACGGCCACACGGTGGCCCACGGCCACGCCCCACGGTGCACGCCCACAGTCCACAGCCCACAGGCCACGGCCCCGGCCACGGCCCGATGCCAGGCTACGGCCCATGGCCAACGGCCACCGCCAGGGCCCACGGCCACACGGTGGCCCACGGCCACGCCCCACAGTGCACGCCCACAGTCCACAGCCACAGGCCACGGCCTCGCTCCCTGCGGCCCATGGCCCACAGCCCACGGCCTATGCACACGGCCCACAGCCCACGGCCACGCCCCATGGCCATGGCCCACGGCCCACGGCCTCGCTCCCTGCAGCCCACGGCCACAGGCCGTGGCCCGTAGCCTCGCTCCCTGTGGCCCACAGCCCACGGCCATGGCCCACGGCCTCACTCCCTGCGGCCCATGGCCCATGCCAACGGCCCACGGCCATGGCCCACGGCCTCGCTCCCTGCGGCCCACGGCCCACGGCCACGGCCCAGGGCCTCACTCCCTGCGGCCCACGGCCCACGCCAACGGCCCACGGCCATGGCCCACGGCCTCGCTCCCTGCGGCCCACAGCCGACAGCCCAAGGCCATGGACCACGGCCCACAGCCACGGCCCACGGCCTCGCTCCCTGCGGCCCACAGCCGATGGCCACGGCCCAGGGCCTCGCTCCCTGCGGCCCACGGCCCACAGCCCTCAGCCACGGCCCACGGGCCCCCCGCCCCGGCCCAGGGCCCCGGCCCGCGCCCACCTTGGTGGCGTCGCGCAGGCTGAACTGGTAGTGGCTCTTGGCGGGCACCGGCGGGAAGCGCTGGGCCACGGCGCGCAGCAGCTCCGCCGTGGCCTCCGCCACGGCCCGCCCCAGCGCCTTCACGGCCTCCTCGAAGTCCTGCAGCTTCTGCGCCAGCAGCGTCCCCAGGATGCGCCGCAGCGCCGCACCTGCGGCTCCTGCCGGCGCAGCGGGCGCCCGCGTGACCCCACGGGCGCCCAGGGCACCCACACATCCCCAAGGGAACCCACGTGTCCCCACGGGCAGCCACGGATCCCCACAGGCACCCACGTGTCCCCATGGGCACCCACGCGTCCCCCACATATCTCCATGGGCACCCACATGTCCCCCACGGGCACCGACGGATCCCCACGGGCACCCACGTGTCCCCACGGGCACCCACTCGTCCCCCACATATCACCATGGGCACCCACACGTCCCCCACGGGCACCGACGGATCCCCACGGGCACCCACGTGTCCCCACGGGCACCCACTCGTCCCCCACATATCACCATGGGCACCCACATGTCCCCACCACGGGCACCGACGGATCCCCACGGGCACCCACGTGTCCCCACGGGCACCCACTTGTCCCCCACATATCACCATGGGCACCCACACGTCCCCCACGGGCACCCACGGATCCCCACGGGCACCCACGTGTCCCCATGGTGCCCACGCGTCCCCCCCACGCATCCTCATGCGTCCCCACGCATCTCCACGCGTCCTGCATGGTCCACACACACCTCCACGAGCCCCCACACATCCCCCACGGGTCCCCATGCATCCCGTGTCCCCCACGCATCCCCACGTGTCCCCCACACGTCCCCACACATCCCCCATGTGTCCCCCCACGCATCCCCACACGTCCCCCCACGCATCCCCACGTGTCCCCAACGCGTCCCCATGCATCCCCACACATCCCCCACGCGTCCCCCACACATCCCCCATGTGTCCCCCACGCATCCCCACACGTCCCCACGCGTCCCCACATGTCCCCCACGCGTCCCCATGCATCCCCACACGTCCCCCACGCGTCCCCACGCATCCCCACACATCCCCCACGCGTCCCCACACGTCCCCCACACATCCCCCACGTGTCCCCCATGCGTCCCCACGCATCCCCACACGTCCCCCACGCGTCCCCACACGTCCCCACACATCCCCCACGGGTCCCCCTGCATCCCCCACGGGTCCCCCACGTCCCCTACAGGTCCGTGCATGGGGCAACGCGGCACGCTGGGGGGCAACCGCGACACGCTGGGGGGGGGCAAAGGGGGCAGACGGGGGGGGTTGGGGGGGGCCCTTACCGCCGGGTAGTTCATGTTGACGAGGTTGAAGCGACTCTGGAGCCGGGGCGGGAGGGGGACGCGGCCGCCGCCCGGGGGCGCCACGGCCGCCAGCAGCGCGACGCCCTGCGGAGACGACGGCAGGCGCCGGGGGTGGGTGGGGGGCGCGCGGGGGGCGGGCGGGTCTCGGCCCTGCGCCGCGCCGGGCCCTACCTGGACGCGCCGCAGGGCCGGGGCGCCGCGCTGGTACCAGAAGCCGTGCTCCAGCCAGAGGCGCAGGAGCTCGAGCGGCGCCTGGGCGCCGGCGGCGTCGGGCGCCGGCAGGTTCAGGTCGTCGAGGAAGGCGGCGAGGCGGCGGCCGCCGGCCGGCACGTACGCGCCCTTGGTCCGCTTCTCCACGCGGCTCCGCAGGGCGCCGCGCAGCCCCGCCGCCGTCGTCTGCGGGCGCCGCGCCGCGGGGCGTCAGCGCCCGCCGCGCCGCGCCGGAGCCGGAGCCCCCCCACCGCCCCGCGCGCCCCGACTCGCCTGCGCCGACATGCTGACGGTGAGCAGGGCCCAGCGGGCCGCGTCGAGGCCCCGCAGCAGCCCCCGCGCCAGCGCCGTCTTGCCGGCGCCGGGGGCGGCCGCCAGCAGCGTGGGGCTGCCGGCCGCCAGCAGCGCCCGCGCCACGTACTGGTAGCGCACCGTGTCCGCCGTGGGCACCAGCACGTCGTAGAAGGGGGTGCTGCGGGGGGGGGGGAAGGGAGGGGGGGCGGTTCAAGGCGGGCGTTGGGGGGCCGGCGTGGCGGCGATGCCGACACCAACGCCCCCCAACGCCACGTGCCACGGGGCCGCGCTGAGCCGGCACCGGGGATGAGCCGTGGAGCCTGGGGTGGCCACGCTGCCACGGATGAGCCACGGAGCCCGGGGACGAGCCACAGAGCCCAGGGACGAGCCACGGAGCTGGGATGAGCCACGGAGCTCAGGGACGAGCCACGGAGATGGGATGAGCCACGGAGCTCAGGAATGAGCCACAGAGCCCGGGGATGAGCCACGGAGCCCGGGGACAAGCCACAGAGCCAGGGACAAGCCACGGAGCTGGGATGAGCCACGGAGCCCAGGGACGAGCCATGGAGCTGGATGAGCCACGGAGCCCAGGAACAAGCCACGGCTCCGGGGATGAGTGACGGAGCCCAGGGATGAGCCACGGAGCCCGGGGACGAGCCACAGAGCTGGGATGAGCCACGGAGCCGGGGACGAGCCACAGAGCTGGGATGAGCCATGGAGCCCAGGAACAAGCCACGGCTCCGGGGATGAGTGACGGAGCCCAGGGACGAGCCACAGAGCTCAGAGGAGCCACGGAGGCCGGGGCGGAGCCCCACTCACTCGGGCGAGTAGCGCCACGTGGTGGGCAGCTGCTCCTCGAAGGAGGCCCAGGCCTTCTTCTTGGGGTCCACGAAGTAGTCGTAGACGGTGTCCTGGGCGGCAGAGGCGGCGGTGAGGGGCGGCGTGGCGGCCGCGGCGCCGGCCGTGGCGCCGGCCGTGGCGGCGCTGGCGGCACCTTGTTGGGGAAGGAGGCGTCCATCTCGCGGAGCCAGGCGTCGAGGCGCCTGCGGCCGGCCTCGTCCACGGCGCCGCCCACCGCCCACACCAGGCTGAAGAGGAAGAAGAGCTCCGGCAGCGCCGGGTCGCCGGCGCCGGGACAACCTGCGGGCGAGCGAGGAGCCACCGGGGCTGGCGGCCGCCACGGAGCCCACGGCGCCGGCCCAGCCGCCTCCCCCACCCCGGGAACGCGGCAGAAACGGCGGCTCGGGCGCCCCGGCCGCGGCGGCTGCTGTCCCCTACCCCGTTCTCTGGCGTGGCCAGGGCGGCGTAGAGCCTGCAGAGGGAGGCCACGGCGCCGTGCCTCGCCCACGGGCACCGGCTCGTGGCAGTTGGCCACCTTGAAGGCCAGCAGCGGCTCCAGGAACTTGTCGAAGAGGCGCTGCAGCGTTTCCGCCTCGTCCTGCCCCAAGGGGAGGCGGTGGGTGAGGACACGGCGCCGCGCCGGCGCCGAGCCGGCCCACACCGGGGACGATCCCGGTGCCGCGCAAGGGCAATCCCGGGGCCACGCAGGGGAGGGTCCTGGTGCCGTGGGGTGGGGGAGGATCCCGGTTGCCACGTGACAGGGGACAATCGTGGTGCTGCCCGAGGGACAATCCTGGTGCCACGCGGTGGGGGACGATCCGGTGCACGCGACGGGAATGATGGTGGTGCCGTGTGGTGGGGGACGATGGCGGTGCGGGTGGGTGATGACCCCAGTGCCGTGCGGTGGGGGACGATAGCAGTACGGTGCGGCGTGGCGGGGGACGATGGTGGCGCGGTGCGGCGCGGCGGGGGACGACAGCGGTGCAGCGCAGCGGGGGATGATCCCGGTGCCGCGCAGCGGGGGACGAGAGCGGAGCGGTGCGGCACGGGTGGGGGGCCGCCGGCGGCACGGTGCCGCGCGGCGGGGGACAACGGCAGCGCGGTGCAGGGGGAGGACGATCCCGGTGCGGCGCGGCGGGGGACGACGGCGGTGCGGCGCGGCGGGGGACGATAGCGGTGTGGTATCGTGTGGCGGGGGCTGTTGGCGGTGCGGCGCGGTGCGGCGCGGCGCGGCGGGGGCCGCCGGGGGCCTTTCGGGGCGCCGGCCGGGTACCTGGGGGCGGCTGCGCAGCCAGGAGAGCACGTAGGGCCTCCAGCCCAGGGCGCCGTAGTCCATGTAGACGACGCCGCAGCGGGAGACGGCGCCGGGCGAGGCGCCCGCCAGGTCCTCCACCTCGAAGAGCAGCGAGACCTGCGCCGGGCGGGGGGCCGCCGGTGAGGGCCGCGGCGCGTGGCCCCCCCCCCCCCCGCCCGCGCCCCGGTGCCGGTGCCGCCGCCGCCCCCCCGCACTCGCCTGCTCGGGCAGGGCGAGGCGCTCGCCGCTGCCCAGCGCCAGCACCCGGCACTCGTCCAGCGCCGAGCTCAGCGCCTCCATCCAGAGCGCGTCGGCGGGGCCGTCCAGCACGATCCACTTGCCGTCCGGCTTCTCGTCTGCGGCGCGCGGCCCCACCCTGAGCACGGGGGAGGCGGGGGGGGGGGGGGACGGACCCCCGTGCTGCCGCCCCCCCGCTGCCGCCTCCCCCCTCCCCGCCGCCGGGGCGGCCGTACCGGCGCAGGCGGCGCGCAGCAGGCCCGAGAGGACGCCGTCGGCCCAGTCGCCGGTGCCGGCGTCGTACTCGCCGTAGAGCTCGCCCGGCGACAGCGCCTTCGGGTTCAGGAGGAAGTCCTGCGCCGGGGGGGGGGGGGCCGCTGGCGCCGGCGCCCTCGTATCCCCCCCGGCTCCGGCCCCTGTGACCCCCCCACCCCTTTATCCCTCTACCCCCCGTTCCCGCAAGCCTCTGTCCCCACACGCCTCTGTCCCTGTGTCCCCCTGTCCCCATGCCCCCCTGTCCTTGTGTCCCCCCATCCCCATGTCTCCCTGTCTCTGTTCCCCGTCCCTGTGGCCCCCCATCCCCATGTCCCTCTGTCCCTGTGGCCCCCTAACCCGTGGCCCCCCATCCCCCTGTCCCTCTGTCCCCCGTCCCTCTGTCCCCCCTGTCCCCGTGGCCCCCCATCCCCCTGTCCCTCTGTCCCCCTGTCCCTGTGGCCCCCCATCTCTGTGTCCCTGTATCCCCACGTCCCCTGCGTCCCCGTGCCCCCGTTCCCCCGTGCCCCCGCGTCCCCGTGCCCGTGTCCCCGCACCCCCATGTCCCCTGAGTCCCTGTGTCCCCATGTCCCCACACCCCCATACCCCAGCACCCTTGTGCCCCCGTTCCCCCGTGTCCCCCGCGTCCCCACGCCCCCCCGTGTCCCCTGTGTGCCCCGTGCCCCCGAGCCCCCCCGCGCCCCTGCGTCCCCCGCGGGCCGGGGCCGGGGCTCACCCGGACGAGGCGCCCGCCGGGCTGCCCGGCGCGGGCCATGCCGCCGAGGGCGCTCTGCAGGGCGCGCCACGTGGCGCTCTTGCCGCTGCCCGTGGGGCCGGCGAGCACGGCGGGGCGCCGGCTCCGCACCGTCTCCCACAGCTGCCGCACCTTGGCCACCGCCGCCGCCGTGGCCTGGAGCCCCGCGGCCGCCAGCGCCGCCGCCGCCGCCGCCGCCACCTGCCCCCGCCCCGGGGCTCAGCCGGGGGGGCGGGGCCCGGCGGGGGGCGGGGCCACGACGTGGGGCGAGAGTTGGAGCCAGCTCGGGGGTGGGGCCTGGTGGAAGGGGCGGGGCCGGAGCACTGGGGGCGGGGTTAGGCTCTGGGGGTGGAGCCAGGGTGGGGGTGGGGTTTGGGGGTGGGACTAGGCTCTGGGGGTGGAGCCAGGGTGGGGGTGGGGTTTGGGGGCGGGGCTAGGCTCTGGGGGTGGGGCCAGGCTGGGGTGGGGCTTGGGGCGGGGCTAGGCTCTGGGGGTGGGGCCAGGCTGGGGTGGGGCTTGGGGGCGGGGCTAAGCTCTGGGGGGTGGAGCTGGCCTACAGGGGTGGGATTGGGCTGCAGGTGGAGCTGGGCTTCAGGGGAGGGGCCAAGATGTGGGTGGAGCAAAGCTGGGCCATGGAGGGGTGGAGCCAGACTGGCGGGGGAGGGGGTTGGCTGTGGGGGCGGGGCCAGGCAGGAGAGGGGAGACAGAGCAGCAGGAGGGGCGGGGCCAGGCGCACAGAGGGCGGGGCCTGGGTGCAGGGGGCGGGCCAACACTAGGGAGCAGGCCGCAAGCGGTAGGGGCCAGGCAGGGGGCGTGGCCATTGGCAGGGGGCGTGACCAGGCAACAGGGGGGCGTGGCCGAGCAACAGGGGGCAGAGCCATGGGCAGGGGGCATGGCCAGGCGGCAGGGGGCGGGGCCGCCGGCGGGGGCGGGGCCGTCGGCAGGGGGTGTGGCCAGGCGGCGGGGGGCGGGGCCATCGGCAGGGGGTGTGGCCAGGCGGCGGGGGGCGGGGCCGCCGGCGGGGGCGGGGCGCACCCTGCTGCCCTCCTCGTCGCCGCCGTCGGCGTCGCCCGGCGCCGGCTCGGTGCCCGGGAAGAGGTCGCGCAGCAGCGCCCGGAAGGGTGCCAGGTCCTCGGGCGCCAGCGCCGGCTCCAGCGTCGCCGCCGCCGCCTCCAGCAGCACCTGGGCGACCCCGGGGCGGTCCGGCCCGCGGCCCGGGACGGGCACGCTGCCCCCGGCGACGCCGGCCCCGGCGAGCCCCCGGCCCCCACGGGGTCCCCAATCCCCGGCTGTCCCCATCCCCCCGGTGCCCCCGTCCCTGGGGCTCCCCCATTCCCCTGGTGTCCCAGTTCCCGGGGTGCCCCCGTCTTCCGGTGTCCCCATCCCCAGGGCTCCCCTGTCCCCCTGTGTCCCCGTCCCCCCGGTTTCCCTGTCCCTGTCCCCCCCCGTGTCCCTGTCCCCAGGGCTCCCCTGTCCCCTCGTTGTCCCCGTCAACCCCCGTGTTCCCATCCCCGCCATGTCCCCGTCCCCCTGGTTTCCCTGTCCCCATTCCCCCATGTTCCCATCCCCCCCCATGTCCTCATCCCCCTGGTTTCCCTGTCCCCATTCCCCCGTGTCCCCGTGTCCCCCCCCATGCCCCCTCCCCCCGGTTTCCCTGTCCCCGTGTCCCCCGGTGTCCCCCCCGGGCCCCGCGCACCTCGTCGTCGCCGAGCTGGGGGTGGCGGCGGCGGGCGGCGCCGGCGCGGCGCAGCAGCGGCACCAGCGCCCGCAGCCCGAAGGCGCCGTCGTAGTGGGGCTGCAGCGAGAGCTGGGGCGGCGCCAGCGCGCACAGGGCCTGCAGCCGCCGCGCCAGCGCCTGCCCCGGCGCCCGTCAGCGCCCGCGAGCACCGCGGCGCCCACGGGGGCCACGGGGGGACCACGAGAGCCCGCGGGGCACGGGGGAACCGCGAGGGACCACGAGAGCCCGCGGGGCACAGCGGAACCACGAGGGACCACGAGAGCCCGCGGGGCACAGGGGAACCACGAGGGACCACGAGAGCCCGCGGGGCACAGGGGAACCACGAGGGACCACGAGAGCCCGCGGGGCACAGGGGAACCACGAGGGACCACGAGAGCCCGCGGGGCACAGGGGAACCACGAGGGACCACGAGAGCCCGCGGGGCACAGGGGAACCACGAGGGACCACGAGAGCCCGCGGGGCACAGGGGAACCACGAGGGACCACGAGAGCCCGCGGGGCACAGGGGAACCACGAGGGACCTCGAGAGCCCGCGGGGCACAGGGGAACCGCGAGGGACCACGAGAGCCCGCGGGGCACAGGGGAACCGCGAGGGACCTCGAGAGCCCGCGGGGCACAGGGGAACCGCGAGGGACCACGAGAGCCCGCGGGGCACAGGGGAACCGCGAGGGACCACGAGAGCCCGCGGGGCACAGGGGAACCGCGAGGGACCTCGAGAGCCCGCGGGGCACAGGGAACCGCGAGGGACCACGAGAGCCCGCGGGGCACAGGGGAACCGCGAGGGACCACGAGAGCCCGCAGGGCACAGGGGAACCACGAGGGACCACGAGAGCCCGCAGGGACACCCACGCCGAGGGCCCACGGCGATGCCCACGCCACAGGCCTGTGGGGACACCTGCGCTGAGAGCCCACGGGGACGCCCATGCCGAGGGCCCACGGGGACGCCCACGCCGAGGGCCCGCGGGGACGCCCACGCCGAGGGCCCGCGGGGACGCCCACGCCGAAGGCCCGCGGGGACGCCCGCGCCGAGGGCCCACGGGGACGCCCACGCTGAGGGCGCGCGGGGACGCCCACGCCAAAGTCCCGCGGGGACGCCCGCGCCGAGGGCCCACGGGGACGCCCACGCCGAGGGCCCACGGGGACGCCCATGCCGAGGGCCCACGGGGACGCCCGCGCCGAGGGCCCGCGGGGACGCCCGCGCCGAGGGCCCACGGGGACGCCCGCGCCAAAGGCCCACGGGGGCGCCCGCGCCGAGAGCCCACGGGGACACCCAAGCTGAGAGCCCACGGGGGCGCCCGCGCCGAGGGCCCACGGGGACCCTGCGCCGAGAGCCCACGGGGGCGCCCGCGCCGAGGGCGCGCGGGGGCAGCGGGGAGGGCGCCGGGGCGGCCGGTACCTTGCAGTCGCCGAAGCCCTCGGTGAGCAGCAGCACCTCGGCGACGAGGGCGCCGTCGGGCGCCGCCATGGCCACGGGCCGCAGCACCTCCTGCAGCTCGGGGGGCAGCTCCGCCGCGCCCCCCCCGCCTGCCCCCCGCCACGCCGCGTCACCCCCGGGCCCCATAGCCCGGGGCCACCGCCCCCCCGCCCCACCGCCCCTGTGGTGTCGTCCCCATCCCCTGCAGCCCCCATGGGGCTGGCCCCGTCCCCTATAGCCCCCATGGTGCCACCCCCAAACGTGGCCCCCGCAGCCCCATCCCCTATAGCCCCCATGGTGCCATCCCCACACGTGGCCCCCGCAGCCCCATCCCCTATAGCCCCCACGGTGCCACCCCTGTTCCCCATAGCCCCCATGGTGCCGCCCCCAAATGTGCCCCCCGCGGCCGCATCCCCTATAGCCCCAGTGCCACCCCAAAACGTGGCCCCCCATCCCCGTCCCCTATAGCCCCCACGGTGCCACCCCTGTCCCCTATAGCCCCCACAGTGCCCCCCCACATGCAGCCCCCACGGCCCCGGCCCCAGCCCCTATAGCCCCCACAGTGCCACCCCTGTCCCCTATAGCCCCCACAGTGGCCCCCCACACGCAGCCCCCACGGCCCCGGCCCCAGCCCCTATAGCCCCCACAGTGCCACCCCTGTCCCCTATAGCCCCCACAGTGCCCCCCCACATGCAGCCCCCACGGCCCTGGCCCCAGCCCCTATAGCCCCCACAGTGCCACCCCTGTCCCCTATAGCCCCCACAGTGGCCCCCCACACGCAGCCCCCACGGCCCCGGCCCCAGCCCCTATAGCCCCCACAGTGCCACCCCTGTCCCCTATAGCCCCCACAGTGCCCCCCCACACGCAGCCCCCACGGCCCCGGCCCCAGCCCCTATAGCCCCCACAGTGCCCCCCCCACACGCAGCCCCCATGGCCCCGGCCCCAGCCCCTATAGCCCCCACAGTGCCCCCCCACACGCAGCCCCCATGGCCCCGGCCCCGGCCCCTATAGCCCCCACAGTGCCACCCCTGTCCCCTATAGCCCCCACAGTGCCCCCCCCACACGCAGCCCCCACGGCCCCGGCCCCAGCCCCTATAGCCCCCACAGTGCCACCCCTGTCCCCTATAGCCCCCACAGTGCCCCCCCCACATGCAGCCCCCGCGGCCCCGGCCCCAGCCCCTATAGCCCCCACAGTGCCACCCCTGTCCCCTATAGCCCCCACAGTGCCCCCCCCACACGCAGCCCCCATGGCCCCGGCCCCAGCCCCTATAGCCCCCACAGTGCCACCCCTGTCCCCTATAGCCCCCACAGTGCCCCCCCCACACGCAGCCCCCACGGCCCCGGCCCCAGCCCCTATAGCCCCCACAGTGCCACCCCTGTCCCCTATAGCCCCCACAGTGCCCCCCCCACATGCAGCCCCCGCGGCCCCGGCCCCAGCCCCTATAGCCCCCACAGTGCCACCCCTGTCCCCTATAGCCCCCACAGTGCCCCCCCCACACGCAGCCCCCACGGCCCCGGCCCCAGCCCCTATAGCCCCCACAGTGCCACCCCTGTCCCCTATAGCCCCCACAGTGCCCCCCCCACACGCAGCCCCCGCGGCCCCGGCCCCAGCCCCTATAGCCCCCACAGTGCCACCCCTGTCCCCTATAGCCCCCACAGTGCCCCCCCCACACGCAGCCCCTGCGGCCCCGGCCCCAGCCCCTATAGCCCCCCCAGTGCCACCCCTGTCCCCTATAGCCCCCACAGTGCCCCCCCCACACGCAGCCCCCACGGCCCCGGCCCCGGCCCCTATAGCCCCCCCGCCCCGCGCCCCGGTGCCGCCGTCCGGCGCCCTACCCAGGTCGGCGGTGACGAAGATGCCGCAGGAGGGGCGCAGGGCCACGGCGCGGCCCTCCAGGGCCACGGTGGCCCGGCCGGCGGCCAGGCCGCCCAGCACGGCCAGCGCCTGCTGCGCCGCCACGGCCAGCGGCGCCGGCGGCAGCCGCGCCAGCTCCTCGAAACAGCCCCAGGCGCCCGTCTGCGGGCGAGAGGAGCGGGCGCCGTGGCGGCGGGCCGGGCCCCGGGGCCCCCCGCGTCGCCCCGCGCTGCCCCACGCCGCCCCCCGCGCCGCCGCTCACCTGCGCCAGGCCGGCATAGGTGCGGCTCAGCGCCGCGCAGTCCAGCCCGGCGGCGCAGTTCAGCACCAGCACCCGGGCGCCCAGCGTCTTGCCCAGCTCCTTGACGGTCTCCGTCTTGCCGGCGCCGGCGGGGCCGGCCGGGGCGCCGCCGTGGTGCAGGTGCAGCGCCAGGGTGAGGGCCAGGAAGCACCTGCGGCAGGCGGGCGGTTGGGCGGGGGGTGGGGGTGGGCGCGGGGCGGGCGCGGGGCGGGCGCGGGCACCTCTCGGTGAGCGGGGTGACGACGAGGCGCCCCGAGTTGCCCAGGTACTCGTAGCCGTAGGGCAGCTGGGCGCAGGTCTGCCGCGCCACGCAGTCGTCGGCGTCCTGCGGGCAGAGCCGTGGCAGCGGCGTCACCGTTGCCGTCACCATCGCCGTCACCGTCGCCGCCCGCCCCGGCGCCCGCTCACCTTGTCCCAGTAGAGGCGGAGCTGGCCGAGCCACTCGAAGGCCGGTGCGTCGGGGGTGCCGCTCTTGTAGAGGCGCTCGGCCACGTCGCGGGCGTGCGCCTCCACCGTCACCAGCGCCGCCAGCCGCAGCCGGCTCCCCTCGGGCAGGCTGCCGCGCAGCGCCTCCGCGTAGCGGCTCAGCACCGCCGCCTGCGTGGCCAAGCGCCGCGACGTCACGGCAGAGCGCCCGGACGCCGCGGCGAGGCGCCACGGCAGCGCGGTGAGGTGCCGCGGCTGTGCGCAAAGTGCCGCGATGCCATGGCAAAGCGCCACGATGTCACGGCAAAGCGCCGGGACGTCGTGGCACCGGAGCCATGTGGCAATGTGCCGGGATGTCACAGCAAAGTGCCGGGATGTCGTGGTGAGGTGCCACAGCGACACAGCAAAGCTCCACGATGTCACAGCAAAGTGCCACAACGTCACGGCAAAGCACCGGGACGTTGTGGCGTGGTGCCACAGCTGTGTGGCAAAGTGCCACGATGTCACAGCAAAGCACCAGGATGTCATCGCATCGGAGCCACGTGGCAACACACCGAGATGTCACAGCAGAGCACCAGGGCAGTTGTGCTGAGGCACCATGGCCACGCGGCAAAGTGCCAGGATGTCACGGCAAAGCGCCGAGACGTCGTGGCAAGGCGGCACAGCCGTGTGGCTACGCGCCGGGATGTCGCGGCAAAGCGCCAGGATGTTGTGGCAAAGCAGCAGGACATTGCGGCACCAGAGCCACGGGGCAGCGTGCCAGGATGTCACGGCAAAGCGCCAAGACGTCGTGGCGAGGCGGCACGGCCGCGTGGCTACGCGCCGGGACGTCGCGGCAAAGCGCCGGGGCGCCGGGGCTCGGCCCTCACCTGCTTCTTCCGGGCGGCCTTGAGGAAGCGCCGGTCGCCGCGCTCCTTGCTCTGGGCCAGGCTGCGGGAGACGTCGGCCGTCCACTGGATCTGGCTGGCGGCGATCACGAGCTGCGGCGAGGCCGGCGGGCGGTGAGGGGCGGGCGGGGGGCGGCGGGCGCCGTCCCCGTGCCCGTGCCGGTGCGCCGGCTCACCTGGCCGGGCCACTCCCTGGCCCACTTGTCCCTCTTGGGCAGCGTCTTGCGCAGGGCGAGCAGGCAGGCGCGCAGCAGCTCGCGCAGCGTGGCCCGCATGGCGCGCTCCACCTCGCCCAGCCACTCCTGCGGGGCGCCGGGGCGGCGGTGGGCGCCGGCGGGGGGCGGGCAGTGGGGCGGGGAGGGGGGTGGTCCCGGCGCGCCCCGGCCCCCGCTCACCTCCACGGGCCCCTCCAGCGCCACGGGCCGGCTGAACTCCACGTACTCGCCGTCCGGCGCCACCATGCCCGTCGCCTCCAGCCGGCCGCCCGGCCCCGCCTGCGCGAGGGGGCCGTGGTTGGGGGGGGGAGTGGGGGGCTGCTGGGGGGCCGCGACGCCCCACGGCCCGGCGCACTGGGAGGGCAGGGGGGCGCCCCGAGCCCGAGCCAACGGGGAGCCCCAATCCGACAGCCCCAATCCAAAGCCCACAGGGATCCCGATCTGACAGGCGCTGCCTATGGGACGAGGGTCCCGATCCAGTGGGGATCCCGGATCCGATGGGGACCCCAGACCCGACAGGGATCCCAGATCTGACAGGTGTTCCCTATAGGACGAGGGTCCCAATCCAGCGGGGATCCTGGATCCGATGGGGACCCCAGACCCGACAGGGATCCCAGATCCGACAGGGACCCCGATCCGACAGGGATCCCAGATCCGACGGGTGCCCCCTATCTGACGAGGGTCCCAGTCCGACGGGGAGCCGAGATCTGATGGGGATCCCCAATCCGACAGGGACCCTGGTCCGACAGGCGCTCTCTATCGGATGAGGGTCCCGATCCAGCGGGGATCACGGATCCTGCAGGGATCCCGGCCCCGACACAGACTCCCGATCGGACAAAGGTCCCGATCCAGCGGGGATTGCAGATCCAGTGGGGATCCCGGACCCGACAGGGACCCTGATCCAACGGGGACTCCCTGTCGGATGAAGATCCTGATCCAGTGGGGATCCCGGATCCAGCAGGGATCCCGGCCCTGACAGGGACCCTGATCCAACGGGGACTCCCTGCCGGATGAAGGTCCTGATCCAGTGGGGATCCCGGATCCAGCAGGGATCCCAGCCCTGACAGGGACCCTGATCCAACGGGGACTCCCTGCCGGATGAAGGTCCTGATCCAGTGGGGATCCCGGATCCAGCAGGGATCCCGGCCCTGACAGGGACCCTGATCCAACGGGGACTCCCTGCCGGATGAAGGTCCTGATCCAGTGGGGATCCCGGATCCAGCAGGGATCCCGGCCCTGACAGGGACCCTGATCTGACAGGGACTCCCTGCCGGATGAAGGTCCTGGTCCAGTGGGGATCCCGGATCCAGCAGGGATCCCAGCCCTGACAGGGACCCTGATCCAACGGGGACTCCCTGCCGGATGAAGGTCCTGGTCCAGTGGGGATCCCGGATCCAGCAGGGATCCCGGCCCTGACAGGGACCCTGATCCAACGGGGACTCCCTGCCGGATGAAGGTCCTGGTCCAGTGGGGATCCTGGATCCAGAAGGGATCCTGGCCCTGACAGGGACCCTGATCCAACGGGGACTCCCTGCCGGATGAAGGTCCTGGTCCAGTGGGGATCCCGGATCCAGCAGGGATCCCGGCCCTGACAGGGACCCTGATCCAACGGGGACTCCCTGCCGGATGAGGGTCATGATCCAGTGGGGATCCTGGATCCAGAAGGGATCCCGGCCCTGACAGGGACCCTGATCCAACGGGGACTCCCTGCCGGATGAAGGTCCTGATCCAGTGGGGATCCCGGATCCAGCAGGGATCCCAGCCCTGACAGGGACCCTGATCCAACGGGGACTCCCTGCCGGATGAAGGTCCTGATCCAGTGGGGATCCCGGATCCAGCAGGGATCCCAGCCCTGACAGGGACCCTGATCTAACGGGGACTCCCTGCCGGATGAAGGTCCTGATCCAGTGGGGATCCCAGATCCAGCAGGGATCCCGGCCCTGACAGGGACCCTGATCCAACGGGGACTCCCTGCCGGATGAAGGTCCTGGTCCAGTGGGGATCCCGGATCCTGTAGGGATCCCGGCCCTGACAGGGACCCTGATCCAACGGGGACTCCCTGCCGGATGAAGGTCCTGGTCCAGTGGGGATCCCGGATCCTGTAGGGATCCCGGCCCTGACAGGGACCCTGATCCAACGGGGACTCCCTGCCGGATGAAGGTCCTGGTCCAGTGGGGATCCCGGATCCAGCAGGGATCCCGGCCCTGACAGGGACCCTGATCTGACAGGGACTCCCTGCCGGATGAAGGTCCTGATCCAGTGGGGATCCCGGATCCAGCAGGGATCCCGGCCCTGACAGGGACCCTGATCCAACGGGGACTCCCTGCCGGATGAAGGTCCTGATCCAGTGGGGATCCCGGATCCAGCAGGGATCCCGGCCCTGACAGGGACCCTGATCCAACGGGGACTCCCTGCCGGATGAAGGTCCTGATCCAGTGGGGATCCCGGATCCAGCAGGGATCCCGGCCCTGACAGGGACCCTGATCCAACGGGGACTCCCTGCCGGATGAAGGTCCTGATCCAGTGGGGATCCCGGATCCAGCAGGGATCCCGGCCCTGACAGGGACCCTGATCTGACAGGGACTCCCTGCCGGATGAAGGTCCTGATCCAGTGGGGATCCCGGATCCAGCAGGGATCCCGGCCCTGACAGGGACCCTGATCCAACGGGGACTCCCTGCCGGATGAAGGTCCTGATCCAGTGGGGATCCCGGATCCAGCAGGGATCCCGGCCCTGACAGGGACCCTGATCCAACGGGGACTCCCTGCCGGATGAAGGTCCTGATCCAGTGGGGATCCTGGATCCAGCAGGGATCCCGGCCCTGACAGGGACCCTGATCTGACAGGGAC
This sequence comes from Rhea pennata, assembly GCF_028389875.1. Taxonomy (NCBI): domain Eukaryota; kingdom Metazoa; phylum Chordata; class Aves; order Rheiformes; family Rheidae; genus Rhea; species Rhea pennata. The sequence continues at coordinate 30,075 of NW_026907643.1, read as the reverse complement.
TCCCTGCCGGATGAAGGTCCTGATCCAGTGGGGATCCCGGATCCAGCAGGGATCCCGGCCCTGACAGGGACCCTGATCCAACGGGGACTCCCTGCCGGATGAAGGTCCTGATCCAGTGGGGATCCCGGATCCAGCAGGGATCCCGGCCCTGACAGGGACCCTGATCCAACGGGGACTCCCTGCCGGATGAAGGTCCTGGTCCAGTGGGGATCCCAAATCCAGCAGGGATCCCAGCCCTGACAGGGACCCTGATCCAACGGGGACTCCCTGCCGGATGAAGGTCCTGATCCAGTGGGGATCCCGGATCCAGCAGGGATCCCGGCCCTGACAGGGACCCTGATCCAACGGGGACTCCCTGCCGGATGAAGGTCCTGATCCAGTGGGGATCCCGGATCCAGCAGGGATCCCAGCCCTGACAGGGACCCTGATCTAACGGGGACTCCCTGCCGGATGAAGGTCCTGATCCAGTGGGGATCCCGGATCCAGCAGGGATCCCGGCCCTGACAGGGACCCTGATCCAACGGGGACTCCCTGCCGGATGAAGGTCCTGATCCAGTGGGGATCCCGGATCCAGCAGGGATCCCGGCCCTGACAGGGACCCTGATCCAACGGGGACTCCCTGCCGGATGAAGGTCCTGATCCAGTGGGGATCCCGGATCCAGCAGGGATCCCGGCCCTGACAGGGACCCTGATCCAACGGGGACTCCCTGTTGGATGAGGGGTCCTGATCCAGTGGGGATCCCGGATCCAGCAGGGATCCCGGCCCTGACAGGGACCCTGATCTGACAGGGACTCCCTGCCGGATGAAGGTCCTGGTCCAGTGGGGATCCCGGATCCAGCAGGGATCCCAGCCCTGACAGGGACCCTGATCCAACGGGGACTCCCTGCCGGATGAAGGTCCTGATCCAGTGGGGATCCTGGATCCAGCAGGGATCCCGGCCCTGACAGGGACCCTGATCCAACGGGGACTCCCTGCCGGATGAAGGTCCTGGTCCAGTGGGGATCCTGGATCCAGAAGGGATCCTGGCCCTGACAGGGACCCTGATCCAACGGGGACTCCCTGCCGGATGAAGGTCCTGGTCCAGTGGGGATCCCGGATCCAGCAGGGATCCCGGCCCTGACAGGGACCCTGATCCAACGGGGACTCCCTGCCGGATGAAGGTCCTGATCCAGTGGGGATCCCGGATCCAGCAGGGATCCCGGCCCTGACAGGGACCCTGATCCAACGGGGACTCCCTGCCGGATGAAGGTCCTGATCCAGTGGGGATCCCGGATCCAGCAGGGATCCCAGCCCTGACAGGGACCCTGATCTAACGGGGACTCCCTGCCGGATGAAGGTCCTGATCCAGTGGGGATCCCAGATCCAGCAGGGATCCCGGCCCTGACAGGGACCCTGATCCAACGGGGACTCCCTGCCGGATGAAGGTCCTGGTCCAGTGGGGATCCCGGATCCTGTAGGGATCCCGGCCCTGACAGGGACCCTGATCCAACGGGGACTCCCTGCCGGATGAAGGTCCTGATCCAGTGGGGATCCCGGATCCAGCAGGGATCCCGGCCCTGACAGGGACCCTGATCCAACGGGGACTCCCTGCCGGATGAAGGTCCTGATCCAGTGGGGATCCCGGATCCAGCAGGGATCCCGGCCCTGACAGGGACCCTGATCCAACGGGGACTCCCTGCCGGATGAAGGTCCTGGTCCAGTGGGGATCCCAAATCCAGCAGGGATCCCAGCCCTGACAGGGACCCTGATCCAACGGGGACTCCCTGCCGGATGAAGGTCCTGATCCAGTGGGGATCCCGGATCCAGCAGGGATCCCGGCCCTGACAGGGACCCTGATCCAACGGGGACTCCCTGCCGGATGAAGGTCCTGATCCAGTGGGGATCCCGGATCCAGCAGGGATCCCGGCCCTGACAGGGACCCTGATCTAACGGGGACTCCCTGCCGGATGAAGGTCCTGATCCAGTGGGGATCCCGGATCCAGCAGGGATCCCGGCCCTGACAGGGACCCTGATCCAACGGGGACTCCCTGCCGGATGAAGGTCCTGATCCAGTGGGGATCCCGGATCCAGCAGGGATCCCGGCCCTGACAGGGACCCTGATCCAACGGGGACTCCCTGCCGGATGAAGGTCCTGATCCAGTGGGGATCCCGGATCCAGCAGGGATCCCGGCCCTGACAGGGACCCTGATCCAACGGGGACTCCCTGTTGGATGAGGGGTCCTGATCCAGTGGGGATCCCGGATCCAGCAGGGATCCCAGCCCTGACAGGGACCCTGATCCAACGGGGACTCCCTGCCGGATGAAGGTCCTGATCCAGTGGGGATCCCGGATCCAGCAGGGATCCCGGCCCTGACAGGGACCCTGATCCAACGGGGACTCCCTGCCGGATGAAGGTCCTGGTCCAGTGGGGATCCCGGATCCAGCAGGGATCCCGGCCCTGACAGGGACCCTGATCCAACGGGGACTCCCTGCCGGATGAAGGTCCTGGTCCAGTGGGGATCCCGGATCCAGCAGGGATCCCGGCCCTGACAGGGACCCTGATCCAACGGGGACTCCCTGCCGGATGAAGGTCCTGATCCAGTGGGGATCCCGGATCCAGCAGGGATCCCAGCCCTGACAGGGACCCTGATCCAACGGGGACTCCCTGCCGGATGAAGGTCCTGGTCCAGTGGGGATCCCGGATCCTGTAGGGATCCCGGCCCTGACAGGGACCCTGATCCAACGGGGACTCCCTGTTGGATGAGGGGTCCTGATCCAGTGGGGATCCCGGATCCAGCAGGGATCCCAGCCCTGACAGGGACCCTGATCCAACGGGGACTCCCTGCCGGATGAAGGTCCTGGTCCAGTGGGGATCCCGGATCCAGCAGGGATCCCAGCCCTGACAGGGACCCTGATCCAACGGGGACTCCCTGCCGGATGAAGGTCCTGATCCAGTGGGGATCCCGGATCCTGTAGGGATCCCGGCCCTGACAGGGACCCTGATCCAACGGGGACTCCCTGCCGGATGAAGGTCCTGATCCAGTGGGGATCCCGGATCCAGCAGGGATCCCGGCCCTGACAGGGACCCTGATCCAACGGGGACTCCCTGCCGGATGAAGGTCCTGATCCAGTGGGGATCCCGGATCCAGCAGGGATCCCAGCCCTGACAGGGACCCTGATCTAACGGGGACTCCCTGCCGGATGAAGGTCCTGATCCAGTGGGGATCCCAGATCCAGCAGGGATCCCGGCCCTGACAGGGACCCTGATCCAACGGGGACTCCCTGCCGGATGAAGGTCCTGGTCCAGTGGGGATCCCGGATCCTGTAGGGATCCCGGCCCTGACAGGGACCCTGATCCAACGGGGACTCCCTGCCGGATGAAGGTCCTGATCCAGTGGGGATCCCGGATCCAGCAGGGATCCCGGCCCTGACAGGGACCCTGATCCAACGGGGACTCCCTGCCGGATGAAGGTCCTGATCCAGTGGGGATCCCGGATCCAGCAGGGATCCCGGCCCTGACAGGGACCCTGATCCAACGGGGACTCCCTGCCGGATGAAGGTCCTGATCCAGTGGGGATCCCGGATCCAGCAGGGATCCCGGCCCTGACAGGGACCCTGATCTAACGGGGACTCCCTGCCGGATGAAGGTCCTGATCCAGTGGGGATCCCGGATCCAGCAGGGATCCCGGCCCTGACAGGGACCCTGATCCAACGGGGACTCCCTGCCGGATGAAGGTCCTGATCCAGTGGGGATCCCGGATCCAGCAGGGATCCCGGCCCTGACAGGGACCCTGATCCAACGGGGACTCCCTGCCGGATGAAGGTCCTGATCCAGTGGGGATCCCGGATCCAGCAGGGATCCCGGCCCTGACAGGGACCCTGATCCAACGGGGACTCCCTGTTGGATGAGGGGTCCTGATCCAGTGGGGATCCCGGATCCAGCAGGGATCCCAGCCCTGACAGGGACCCTGATCCAACGGGGACTCCCTGCCGGATGAAGGTCCTGATCCAGTGGGGATCCCGGATCCAGCAGGGATCCCGGCCCTGACAGGGACCCTGATCCAACGGGGACTCCCTGCCGGATGAAGGTCCTGGTCCAGTGGGGATCCCGGATCCAGCAGGGATCCCGGCCCTGACAGGGACCCTGATCCAACGGGGACTCCCTGCCGGATGAAGGTCCTGGTCCAGTGGGGATCCCGGATCCAGCAGGGATCCCGGCCCTGACAGGGACCCTGATCCAACGGGGACTCCCTGCCGGATGAAGGTCCTGATCCAGTGGGGATCCCGGATCCAGCAGGGATCCCAGCCCTGACAGGGACCCTGATCCAACGGGGACTCCCTGCCGGATGAAGGTCCTGGTCCAGTGGGGATCCCGGATCCTGTAGGGATCCCGGCCCTGACAGGGACCCTGATCCAACGGGGACTCCCTGTTGGATGAGGGGTCCTGATCCAGTGGGGATCCCGGATCCAGCAGGGATCCCAGCCCTGACAGGGACCCTGATCCAACGGGGACTCCCTGCCGGATGAAGGTCCTGGTCCAGTGGGGATCCCGGATCCAGCAGGGATCCCAGCCCTGACAGGGACCCTGATCCAACGGGGACTCCCTGCCGGATGAAGGTCCTGATCCAGTGGGGATCCCGGATCCTGTAGGGATCCCGGCCCTGACAGGGACCCTGATCCAACGGGGACTCCCTGCCGGATGAAGGTCCTGGTCCAGTGGGGATCCCGGATCCAGCAGGGATCCCGGCCCTGACAGGGACCCTGATCCAACGGGGACTCCCTGCCGGATGAAGGTCCTGGTCCAGTGGGGATCCTGGATCCAGAAGGGATCCTGGCCCTGACAGGGACCCTGATCCAACGGGGACTCCCTGCCGGATGAAGGTCCTGGTCCAGTGGGGATCCCGGATCCAGCAGGGATCCCGGCCCTGACAGGGACCCTGATCCAACGGGGACTCCCTGCCGGATGAGGGTCATGATCCAGTGGGGATCCTGGATCCAGAAGGGATCCCGGCCCTGACAGGGACCCTGATCCAACGGGGACTCCCTGCCGGATGAAGGTCCTGATCCAGTGGGGATCCCGGATCCAGCAGGGATCCCGGCCCTGACAGGGACCCTGATCCAACGGGGACTCCCTGCCGGATGAAGGTCCTGATCCAGTGGGGATCCCGGATCCAGCAGGGATCCCGGCCCTGACAGGGACCCTGATCCAACGGGGACTCCCTGTTGGATGAGGGGTCCTGATCCAGTGGGGATCCCGGATCCAGCAGGGATCCCGGCCCTGACAGGGACCCTGATCCAACGGGGACTCCCTGCCGGATGAAGGTCCTGATCCAGTGGGGATCCCGGATCCAGCAGGGATCCCAGCCCTGACAGGGACCCTGATCTAACGGGGACTCCCTGCCGGATGAAGGTCCTGATCCAGTGGGGATCCCAGATCCAGCAGGGATCCCGGCCCTGACAGGGACCCTGATCCAACGGGGACTCCCTGCCGGATGAAGGTCCTGGTCCAGTGGGGATCCCGGATCCTGTAGGGATCCCGGCCCTGACAGGGACCCTGATCCAACGGGGACTCCCTGCCGGATGAAGGTCCTGATCCAGTGGGGATCCCGGATCCAGCAGGGATCCCGGCCCTGACAGGGACCCTGATCCAACGGGGACTCCCTGCCGGATGAAGGTCCTGATCCAGTGGGGATCCCGGATCCAGCAGGGATCCCGGCCCTGACAGGGACCCTGATCCAACGGGGACTCCCTGCCGGATGAAGGTCCTGATCCAGTGGGGATCCCGGATCCAGCAGGGATCCCGGCCCTGACAGGGACCCTGATCCAACGGGGACTCCCTGCCGGATGAAGGTCCTGATCCAGTGGGGATCCCGGATCCAGCAGGGATCCCGGCCCTGACAGGGACCCTGATCTGACAGGGACTCCCTGCCGGATGAAGGTCCTGATCCAGTGGGGATCCCGGATCCAGCAGGGATCCCGGCCCTGACAGGGACCCTGATCCAACGGGGACTCCCTGCCGGATGAAGGTCCTGATCCAGTGGGGATCCCGGATCCAGCAGGGATCCCGGCCCTGACAGGGACCCTGATCCAACGGGGACTCCCTGCCGGATGAAGGTCCTGATCCAGTGGGGATCCTGGATCCAGCAGGGATCCCGGCCCTGACAGGGACCCTGATCCAACGGGGACTCCCTGCCGGATGAAGGTCCTGATCCAGTGGGGATCCCGGATCCAGCAGGGATCCCGGCCCTGACAGGGACCCTGATCCAACGGGGACTCCCTGCCGGATGAAGGTCCTGGTCCAGTGGGGATCCCAAATCCAGCAGGGATCCCAGCCCTGACAGGGACCCTGATCCAACGGGGACTCCCTGCCGGATGAAGGTCCTGATCCAGTGGGGATCCCGGATCCAGCAGGGATCCCGGCCCTGACAGGGACCCTGATCCAACGGGGACTCCCTGCCGGATGAAGGTCCTGATCCAGTGGGGATCCCGGATCCAGCAGGGATCCCAGCCCTGACAGGGACCCTGATCTAACGGGGACTCCCTGCCGGATGAAGGTCCTGATCCAGTGGGGATCCCGGATCCAGCAGGGATCCCGGCCCTGACAGGGACCCTGATCCAACGGGGACTCCCTGCCGGATGAAGGTCCTGATCCAGTGGGGATCCCGGATCCAGCAGGGATCCCGGCCCTGACAGGGACCCTGATCCAACGGGGACTCCCTGCCGGATGAAGGTCCTGATCCAGTGGGGATCCCGGATCCAGCAGGGATCCCGGCCCTGACAGGGACCCTGATCCAACGGGGACTCCCTGTTGGATGAGGGGTCCTGATCCAGTGGGGATCCCGGATCCAGCAGGGATCCCAGCCCTGACAGGGACCCTGATCCAACGGGGACTCCCTGCCGGATGAAGGTCCTGGTCCAGTGGGGATCCCGGATCCAGCAGGGATCCCGGCCCTGACAGGGACCCTGATCCAACGGGGACTCCCTGCCGGATGAAGGTCCTGATCCAGTGGGGATCCCGGATCCAGCAGGGATCCCGGCCCTGACAGGGACCCTGATCCAACGGGGACTCCCTGCCGGATGAAGGTCCTGGTCCAGTGGGGATCCCGGATCCAGCAGGGATCCCGGCCCTGACAGGGACCCTGATCCAACGGGGACTCCCTGCCGGATGAAGGTCCTGGTCCAGTGGGGATCCCGGATCCTGTAGGGATCCCGGCCCTGACAGGGACCCTGATCCAACGGGGACTCCCTGTTGGATGAGGGGTCCTGATCCAGTGGGGATCCCGGATCCAGCAGGGATCCCAGCCCTGACAGGGACCCTGATCCAACGGGGACTCCCTGCCGGATGAAGGTCCTGGTCCAGTGGGGATCCCGGATCCAGCAGGGATCCCGGCCCTGACAGGGACCCTGATCCAACGGGGACTCCCTGCCGGATGAAGGTCCTGATCCAGTGGGGATCCCGGATCCAGCAGGGATCCCGGCCCTGACAGGGACCCTGATCCAACGGGACTCCCTGCCGGATGAAGGTCCTGGTCCAGTGGGGATCCCGGATCCTGTAGGGATCCCGGCCCTGACAGGGACCCTGATCCAACGGGGACTCCCTGCCGGATGAAGGTCCTGATCCAGTGGGGATCCCGGATCCAGCAGGGATCCCGGCCCTGACAGGGACCCTGATCCAACGGGGACTCCCTGCCGGATGAAGGTCCTGATCCAGTGGGGATCCCGGATCCAGCAGGGATCCCGGCCCTGACAGGGACCCTGATCCAACGGGGACTCCCTGCCGGATGAAGGTCCTGGTCCAGTGGGGATCCCAAGATCCAGCAGGGATCCCAGCCCTGACAGGGACCCTGATCCAACGGGGACTCCCTGCCGGATGAAGGTCCTGATCCAGTGGGGATCCCGGATCCAGCAGGGATCCCGGCCCTGACAGGGACCCTGATCCAACGGGGACTCCCTGCCGGATGAAGGTCCTGATCCAGTGGGGGATCCCGGATCCAGCAGGGATCCCAGCCCTGACAGGGACCCTGATCTAACGGGGACTCCCTGCCGGATGAAGGTCCTGATCCAGTGGGGATCCCGGATCCAGCAGGGATCCCGGCCCTGACAGGGACCCTGATCCAACGGGGACTCCCTGCCGGATGAAGGTCCTGGTCCAGTGGGGATCCCGGATCAGCAGGGATCCCGGCCCTGACAGGGACCCTGATCCAACGGGGGACTCCCTGCCGGATGAAGGTCCTGATCCAGTGGGGATCCCGGATCCAGCAGGGATCCCGGCCCTGACAGGGACCCTGATCCAACGGGGACTCCCCTGTCGGGACAAGGGTTCCCGGCCCCGACAGGGATCCCCAGTCCCATGGAGAGGCCCCATCTGACAGGAGTCCCGATCCGACGGGGGGCCGGAACCCAGCGGGGCTCCCCGAGCCCGTGGGGGACGCCGGCCCCAGGGGGTGGTGGGTGGGGGGGCTCCCCAACGCCCCCGAGCCCCGATGCCGCGGGAAGGGCAGGCGCAGGCGTGGGGGGGGGCACCTTGTGCAGGCGCAGGCGGCGGATGCCCTCGAAGCACTTGGGCAGCGGCGGCAGGGCGGCCGGGGGGGGCCGGCGGGGCCGGGGGGGCCGGGGGGGCCGGCGCCTGCCCCAGCACCGCCAGCAGCTCCTCGTTGCCCAGGAAGCAGAAGCGGGGGAAGACGAGGCGCTTGCTCTCCAGGAAGGCGTCGAGCGAGCGCCGGATGCGCTCCGCCGCCCGGCCCAGCTCCAGCAGCTCCTCCAGGAGGCCTGGCGGGGGACGGGGACGGGACACATGGGGACGGGGACACAGGGGGACACACATGGATGGGACACAGGGGGACGGGGACACAGGGGGACGGGGACACGGGGGGGGACACACAGAGGAATGGGGACACATGGGGACATAGAGGGACACACGGGGGGACGGGATGCAGGGGGACGGGAACATGCAGCGACGGTGACACACAGGGACAGGACACACGGGGATGGGACACAAGGGGATGGGGACACACAGGGACGGGGATGCACAGGTGGATGGGACCCAAGGGGACGGGGAGGGGACGGGGACACAAGGGGACGGGGACGCACAGGGATGGGGGACGCACAGAGGGACGAGGACACGGGGGGGGGACACCCAGAGGAACGGGGACACGTGGGGACACAGAGCGGGCCGGGGACACGGGGGGGGGGGACGGGACGGGATGCAGGGGGACACCCAGAGGAATGGGGACACGTGGGGACACAGAGCGGGCCGGGGACACGGGGGGGACGGGACGGGACGGGACGCAGGGGGACACCCAGAGGAACGGGGACACGTGGGGACACAGAGCGGGCCGGGGACACGGGGGGGGGATGGGGACGCAGGGGGACACGACGCAGGGGGACACACAGGGGGACGAGGACACGGGGGGACACAGAGCGGGCCGGGGACACGGGGGGGGGGACGGGACGGGACGGGGACGCAGGGAGCCGTCAGGGGCGGGGGCGCAGGCCGCCGGCGCAGGCCCGCGGCGCGGCGGCACCCACCGGGCCGGTGCGCGGCCCGCAGGGCGCTGCGCTCGGCGCTCAGCCGCTCCGTGACGCCCTTCCAGGCGGCGGCGAGGCGGCCGAACGCCGCCGCCTCCTCGGGCAGCTGCTTGCGGGCGTCCTCGGCCAGGAAGATGTTCTGCGGGAAGGCGACGGTGGCGGCGGCGGCGGCGGCGGCAGTGGCCGGGCGGCGGTGGCCGGGCCGCGGCGCCCCGCTCACCTCCAGCTGCAGCCAGTGGCGCTGCACGGCCAGCGCCGCCTCCGTCACCTCCAGCACGAGCGAGAGGTCGCGCTCCCAGCGATCCACCTCGGCGGCGAAGGGCTTGGCGTGCCGCGAGGCCTTCATGGCCGCCAGCGAGACCTGGTGCTCCTCCAGCGCCCGGAAGAGCTCCTCGGTGCCCCTGCGGCCGAGGCGGCGGTGGGCGGCGGCGCGGGGGGTGGGGGGGGTGGGGGCTAGGGGGGGTCGCCCGCGGCGCGGCCTCACCGGAGCTGCCAGTGGCCCTTGTCCTTGTAGGGCGCCATGTCCAGCGTGGTCACCTCCCACGTGTGCGCCAGCTCCTGCAGGGCCTGCCGGGAGGGACGTGGGGTGCAGGGGGGACGCGGGGTGCAGGGGGCGTGGGGGGGGGACGTGGGGCGCGGAGGGGGACAAGCCCGTGGGGAGGGACACGGAGCCGCCACGGGGCCCAGGGGAGGGATGCGGGGTGCAGGGGGGACGCAGGGCATATGGGGCGTGGAGGGGGATGTGGGGCGCGGAGGGGGACGAGCCTGTGGGGACGGACATGGAGCCGCCACGGGCAGGTGGGAGGGACGTGGGGCACAGAGGGGGCCACGGGGCGTGGACGGGGACGAACCCACGGGGATGGACACGGAGCCGCCATGGGCAGGTGGGAGGGACGTGGGGCACGGAGGGGGCCACGGGGCGTGGACGGGGACGAACCCACGGGGATGGACACGGAGCCGCCACGGGCAGGTGGGAGGGACGTGGGGCACAGAGGGGGCCACGGGGCCTGGACGGGGACGAACCCACGGGGATGGACACGGAGCCGCCATGGGCAGGTGGGAGGGACGTGGGGCACGGAGAGGGCCACGGGGCGTGGAGCGGGCCACGGGGCGTGGACAGGGACGAACCCGTGGGGACGGACACCCAGAGGCGGGGCCAGACCCGGACGGGCGGGGGCGGGGCGGCGCCGGGCCGGGCCGTACCCGCTCGACGGCGAGCTCGCGGGCGGCGGCGGCGGCCACGGCGGCCACGGCGGCGGCGTGCCGGTGCAGGCCCAGCTCCACGAGCGCCTCCAGGCGCAGCTCCTCCGCCTCGGGCTGCAGCGGCCGCTGCAGCAGCGCCTCCACCTCGGCCCAGTGCCTGCGCCCGGCGGCGGACGCGCCCCGCGTCACCCCCGCCCCCCGGCACCGCCCGGCGAGCCCGCCAACCCTCGGCGCCGCCTGTCCGCGCCTCCCGTCAACCGCGTCGGTCCCCGCCAACCCTCATCGCCCCCCTCTGTCACCCGTATCTGCTCCCGTCACCCCTTGTCACGCCTGACCCCCATTGCTCCCCAGCAACCCTCGGCGCCGCCTGTCGGCGCCTCCCGTCAACCGCATCGGTCCCCGCCAACCCTCATCACCCCCCTCTGTCACCCGTATCTGCTCCCGTCACCCCTTGTCACGCCTGACCCCCCATTGCTCCCCAGCAACCCTCGGCGCTGCCTGTCGGCGCCTCCCGTCAACCGCGTCGGTCCCCGCCAACCCTCATCACCTTTCTCTGTCACCCATACCCACTTCCATCACCCCTTGTTGCATCCAACTCCCTATTGCTCCCCACCAACCCTCGGCGCCGCCTGTTGGCGCCTCCCGTCAACCGCATCGGTCCCCGCCAACCCTTGTCGCCCCCCTCCGTCACCCGCATCCACTCCCGCCACCCCTTGTCGCATCCGACCCCCCGCCTTTCCCCAACAACTGTTACAAGGCGCCTCCTGTCAACGCCCCGTCGCCGCACCGCGTGCCACTGTCACCGCGTCAGCCCCATCACCCGCTCGCTCGTCCCCATCGCCCTCCCCTCCACGCCCCCGGCGCCGCCCGCCGTCACCTCTGCCGCATGGCCGGGTCCCTCAGGGCGCTGACGAGCGGCACCGTCTGCCGGAAGTCGTCCACCAGCGCCGCCGTCGCCTCCACCACGTCCCAGCGGCGGCCCTGGGCGGGGCGGGGCGGGTTGGGGGGCGGCCGGCGCGGCTCCCCCCCACGCCCCGTTCCGCCCCCCACCCCACGCCGCCGCCGGCGCTCACCTCCAGCTCGCGGCCGAGGCGCAGTAGGCGGCGGGCCAGCTCGGCGGCCTCGGCCTCGGCGCGCTCCGCGTCCAGGGCGCGGAAGCCGAGCCGCTTCCAGCCGTCCCAGCGCCTCTCCCACTCCCCGGCGACCTCCCAGGCCTCCTGCAGCTGGTCCAGCTCCTGCGGCGACGCGGCTGAGCGGCGCCGGCCCCACCGCCGCCCCCGCCGCCCCCGCCGCCGGCGGCACCCACCTTCTCCAGGCGCTGCAGGTCCTTGGAGGGCGGCTGGTCGATTTTGAAGACGCCCAGGTCGCTGCGCAGCGCGCTCTCCTCCGCCTGCATGGCCGCCAGCGCCCGCCGCAGGGCGCCGATCCGCTCCAGCGCCGCGGCGCAGCCCGTGCCGCTGCTGAAGGGCCCTGCGGGCGGGAGCGGAGCCGGCGGCCGCCCCGGTGAGCGGCACCGGCGGCCGGGCAGGGGGCGGCAGCGGCGGTGGGGCGGGGTGGGGGGGGGGGGGTCTCACCGGCGGCGGCGAACTCCTCGAGCAGCCCCCGCGCTTTCTTCTTGAGGTCGTCGGCGTGGTGCACGAGGCCCGTGCGGAAGCGCTCCTTGTGCCGCTGCAGCATGGCGTCGCCCTCGCGCAGCGCCCCGCTCGAAGGCCAGCCGCTCGCCCTCCAGCGCGCCCAGCAGCTGCAGCGCCTGCGGCGGCGGCGCCCGCTCAGGGCGGGGCAGGGGGGCGGCGGCGGCGGTGGGGGGCAGCACCCATGGGTGTGTTTTGGGGGGGGGGGGGGGACACGACGCGGGGGGGTGGGCCTCACCTCCTCGCTCACGGCCACCTCGTACTTCTCGAGGACGGCGAACTGCTCGTGCAGCGGCGGCAGGCGGGCCCGCACCGCCGGCGCCTCCCGCTGCAGCGTCTCCAGCAGCCGCAGGCCGCCGCTCAGCTCCTCCAGCGTCTCCGGCGGCCGGCGGATGCTGCGGAACGGGGTGGGTGTTGGGGGGGGGGAGGATTCGCTGCCTGACACGCCCTCCACCCCCACCCGGCCCGGCCCGTGGGGGGAATGGAGGTGCCGGGTGGGCAGTGGGGAGTAGGGGGCGCGGTGCAGGGAAGGGGCCGGGGCGCCAGGGCGGGGAGCTCGGCAGTGGGGAAGGCCCAGCCAGGGTGGGGAGGGGCAGCAGGGGCTGTGAGGGGTCGGGGGGGGGGACGGAGAAGGGTCACAAGGGGTGATGGGGGGTCCCAGGCAGCGCCGTGGGGGTCCCAGGGGTGCCAGGCAGGGAGGTGGGAGTCCCGGGGGTGCCGAGCAGGGCTGTGGGGGCTCTGGGGGTGCCTGGCAGGGCAGTGGGGGGCACGGAGGCCCAGGCAGGGCCGTCGGGGGTCCTGGGGGTCCCGGGCAGGGTGGTGAGGGGTCCCAGGGGTGCCGGGCAGGGCGGTGGGGGGTCCCGGGGGCCCTGGGGGGCTCACGCCTGGCTGTTGTGGCGCAGGTAGGCATGCAGGGCACGGAGGCCTGGGCAGGGCAGGGGGGCCCCGGGGGTCCCAAACAGGGTAGTGGGGGGTCCTGCGGGTCCTGGGGGTGCCGGGCAGGGCAGTGGGGGGTCCCGGGGGTCCCGGGGGGCTCACGCCTGGCTGTTGTGGCGCAGGTAGGCGTGCAGGGCGCGGAGGCCTGGGCAGGGCAGGGGGGCCCCGGGGGTCCCAAACAGGGCAGTGGGGGGTCCTGCGGGTCCTGGGGGTGCTGGGCAGGGCGGTGGGGGGGTCCCGGGGGGCTCACGCCTGGCTGTTGTGGCGCAGGTAGGCATGCAGGGCACGGAGGCCTGGGCAGGGCAGGGGGGCCCCGGGGGTCCCAAACAGGGGTAGTGGGGGGTCCTGTGGGTCCTGGGGGTGCCGGGCAGGGCAGTGGGGGGTCCCGGGGGTCCCGGGGGGCTCACGCCTGGCTGTTGTGGCGCAGGTAGGCGTGCAGGGCGCGGAGGCGGGCGCCCGCCATCTCCTCGAGCAGCCCGGTGAAGCGGCGCTGCCACTCGCCGCAGTGCCGCACCACGGCGGCCTTCAGCTGGGCGCAGTCGAGCAGCACGAACTGGGCGCTCACGGTCGTCTCCTCCTTCTGCGCGTTGTTGGCCACCTCCATGTACCTGCGCCCGGCGCCCCGTCAGCCCGGCCCGGCGCCGCGGCACGCCGGGGGGGGATGCCAGGGCGGGGCAAGGGGGGGACGCCGGAGGGCACAGCAGAACGGCGACGCCGGCTTAGGGACACACGGCCAGGATGGGCGCCAGGACGGGGACACCGGGCTGGGGACACCCGGCTGGGAACCGGCACCAGGACGGGGACACCGGGCTGGGGACACCCGGCCAGGATCAGCGCCAGGAGGGGGACACCGGGCTGCAGACACCCGGCCGGGAACCGGCGCCAGGACGGGGACACCGGGCTGGGGACACCTGGCCGGGAACCGGTGCCAGGAGGGGGACACAGGGCTGGGGACACCCGGCCAGGAACCGGTGCCAGGAGGGGGACACCAGGCTGGGGACACCTGGCTAGGAACCGGTGCCAGGAGGGGGACACCGGGCTGGGGACACCCGGCCGGGAACTGGTGCCAGGAGGGGGACACAGGGCTGGGGACACCCGGCCGGGAACCGGTGCCAGGATGGGGACACCGGGCTGGGGACACCCGGCCGGGATGGGTGCCAGGAGGGGGTCACTGGGCCAGGAAGAGGCGCCAGGACGGGGACACCGGGCTGGGCGCAGCGGGGGCCGCGGCAGCAGCGCCGCGAGGCGGCCGCAGCGCCAGGAGGCGGCGGCGGCGGCGGCGTGCGCCCGCTCACCGGGCGATGTCGGCGTCGAAGGAGGACACGAGCGGGTCGAGGTGGGCGGGTAGCGGCCGATGAAGGCCGCCTTGTCGACCTCCCAGATCTCCCGGTAGCCGGCCCACGTCTTGAGGTAGCCCTGGAGCAGCGAGGCGTTGGCCAGCACGCCGGCGGCCAGCTGCGCCCGCAGCTTGGCCACCTCCTCGTCGCGCTCTGCCGCGGAAGACGGGGGTTGGGGGGGGGGGACACGGCGCGGCGGTGAGCCCCATGGGGACCGCGCCGCGCCCCCCGGGGACGTCGCTGCGCCCCCCGGGGACCCCGCCGCACGCACAGCCCCCCCCTCGCCCCCCGCCCCGGTTCCTCACCCACGAGCAGGCAGATGGGATCGTGGCGTGGCCGGCGGCGGCCCAGCAGCTCCGGCAGCCGGGGGAAGGCCGAGAGGCACAAGACGAGGTGGCCGGGGACGTCGTTCACCATGGCGGCCAGCTCGGCCAGGCTGGGCGAGAAGGCCACCTGCGGCGGCGGCGGGCGGTGAGGCCGCGGGGGTGACGGACGCCGCGGCGGTGACACCGCGACGGTGACGCCGCGGGGGGTGATGGTGAGGCCGCGGGGGTGACGGACGCCGCGGCAGTGACGCTGTGGCGGTGAGGCCATGGGGGTGACGGATGCTGCGGCGGTGATGCCGTCATGGTGAGGCCGTGGGGGTGACGGACGCTGCGGCAGTGACACCACGACAGTGACGCCACAGGGGTGGCGGTGATGCCGCGGGGGTGATGGACGCCACGGGGGTGACACCATGATGGTGATGCCGCGCGGGTGACAGTGACGCCGTGGGGGGTGAGGGATGCCGCGAGGGTGACGCTGTGACAGTGAGGCCACGGGGGTGACAGTGACGCCGGAGGGGTGATGCCGTGACGCTGACGCCGCGGGGGTGACGGTGACGCCGCGGGGGGTGACGCCGTGACGCTGACGCCGCGGGGGTGACGGCGAGGCCGCGGCGGGACCCACCTGGGGCGGCGCCTCGCCCTCGCCCTCCGCCAGCACCACGCGCACGCGGAGCAGGGGGCTGGGCGAGCTCTTGCCGTCCCCGACGACGGCCCGGGCCAGCTCCTGCAGCGAGCGCTTGACGTTGAGCCTCAGCGCCTCCTCCACCATCTTGTCCATGCGGGCGGCGTAGCTCCACCACTGCTGCTGCACCTGCCCGAGCGCGCGGCGCAGGCAGAACGGCGGCGGCGGCTCCCGGCGCGGCCCCGCTGCCCCCCCCCCCCCCCCCCCCCCCCCTCACGCCACGGGGCGCCGCTACCTCGGGGCCGTCGCGGCTGAAGACGTCGCGGGCGCGCCGCAGGATGCGGCCCACCTCGGCGTGCTCGGCGGCCAGCGCCTCCTGCGCGCGGGCCCGGTGCCGCCGCTGCTCCTCGGCGAACTCCAGGTCGGCGTAGAGGCGCCGGCCCGGCAGGCGCACGAGCAGCACCTCGCTCATGCGCTGCGCGTGCCGCGCCACCGCCACCGTGGCCGCCTTGAACTCCGTCACCAGCGCCTGCACCTGCCGCCGCCACCACCGCCGCCGTGGGGGGCACCCCACGCTTTGGAGCCGCGTGGGGGACACCGGGGTACACCCCCCTCCCCCTGCCCCGCAGCCCCGCTCGCGCCTGGGCCCCGACGAGGAGGTTCTGGTGCTGCGGCCCGCGACGGAGCCTGGTCCCTGCTGGGGGTGGGGGACGCGGAGGGGACTGGAGCCAGCGGGGCAGCGGGAGCCGGTGGGACGAGGGACAGGGAGGTGGCAGGAGGGACAGGGAGAGGCGGGCAGGGACAAGGCAGGTGGCAGGAGGGGACAGGGAGGCCCTGGAGGGTCCGGGAGACGTGAGGAAGCAGGACGCGGGGTTGGCGGGGGAAACACGGAGCCCGTGCAGGGGGGACACGGAGCCGCCGCGGGGACACGGAGCCACTGCAGGGAGCGGGATGGGACATGGGGGGCGGAGAGCGTGATGGGGCTGGGGAACGTTGGGGGGAAGCAGGATGGGGACCTGGGCTGGGGGCCACAGAGGGGAGTGGGACAGGGACGAGTTGGGGGGAGTGCGATGGGGCCGGGGGCCACAGAGGGGAGCAGGACGGGGACAGGGGACGTGGGGCAGCAGTGCAATGGGGATGGGGGCAGCGGGAGGGGACTGGGGGCCATAGGGGGGAGTGGGCTGGGGGTCGAGGGCGGAGCGGGAGGGGACTGGGGACCGTGGGGAGGAGCGGGAGGGGGCCTAGGGGGGAGCGAGAGGGGACTGGGGGCCGTGGGGGGGAGCGGGAGGGGGCCAGGGGCCGGGGGAGGGCCGGGGAGGGGGAGCGGGAGGGGGCCGGGGGCCACAGGGGGGAGTGGGACGGGGTCGGGGTCTGTGGGGGGAACAGGAAGGGGCCGGGGGCCATGGGGGGGGCTGGGGGCTGCGGAGGGGGCTGGGGGCCGCGGGGGGGGGGGGGGGCTGCACCTTGCTGGCGTGCAGGCGGCACTCGCTGATGAAGCAGCTGCTGGCGCCCTTGAGGGACCAGAGCAGCTTCTTGAGGCCCGGCTGGATCCTGCGGTCGAGGGCGCGGATGCGCTCGGCGAAGAGGCCGCGCTCCTCCGGCGACAGCTCGCTCACGATCCTGCCGCGAGAGGGGCCGGCGGCACGCGTGGGCACCCGCCGGCGCCGCCAGAGCCGGCCCCCCCGCCCCACGGCGCGGCACGGCGCGGCGCGGGCCCCACCTGTTGTAATCGCGCACCACCAGCAGCAGGTTCTCGCGCAGGGCGCGCAGGTCCTCGCGCCGGCGGTACGCCTCGGCCGCGAAGTGCGGCGTCTCGAAGAGCAGCCGCTCCCAGCAGCGCATCTCCGCAAAGAGCTTGAGCAGGTCCCTGCGGGCGGGTGGGCGGGCGGGGAGGGAGGGAGGGCAGCGCCGGGGCGGGGGGGAGGACGCCGCTGCGCCCCGCCGCCGCCGCGCCCCGCCGCCGCCGCCGCCGCGCCCAGGCCTCACTTGTCGAAGTTGACGTCGAGCAGGCCGGGCCGGTGGGCGCTGGGCGCCAGCAGCGGGACGTCGAGGCGCGCCAGGCAGTCGCGCTCCAGCGCCCGGCTCCACTCCTGGAAGCTGCGGCGCTCCAGCTCGTCCAGCGCCTGCGCCAGCAGCTGGTGCGCCTGCCGGCTCTCCTCGCCCACGCCCACCTCCGGCAGGAAACGCGCTTCGGCCAGGCACTGCCGGGCGGCGGCGGCGGGCGTGAGCGGCGCCGAGCCGCGACGCCCCGGGGAGGGGCACACGCGCGCGGGGGCGGCGGCGCGGCGGCCAACGCACCTTGGCGGGGCGGGCGAGGCGGCGCCGCAGGGCCCCCAGCCAGTGCGCCAGGCCCGAGTGGCGGCAGCCCCAGGGTGGCGGCGCCGGGCGCTTGCGGCTCAGCTCCTTGTTGACCAGCGCCAGCTCGGCGCCGAACAGCGAGTACACGTGCACCGTCCTGCGGTCGAAGGCGCGCCGCACGGCCTGCCGGCGCCCGCGGCGTTACGGGGCGCCGCGGCGGCGGTGGCGGCAGCGGCAGCACCGCCGGGCCCCACACCCCCCACCCCCCCCGCACCTCTCGTGCCGCCAGGGGCTCGAAGGCGTCCTGCAGGGCCACGCCGCGCTCGGCGTCCCGCACCGTCTCGAAGGCCGACGCCAGCAGGTTCTGCGTCATCACCTCCAGGTCCTTGACGCCGGCGCGGAAGCTGCGAGGCCGAGGGGTGAGGCGGCGGCGGCGGCGGCGGGCCCGGGCGCCGCGGCGCCGCCCTCACCGGTTGAACTCCTCGTGCCAGAAGGGGTTCTTCACGTCGAGGATGTCGCCCTTGCAGGCGCGCAGGGCCAGCAGGTGCTTGCGGAAGGTCTCCTCGATCTCCGCCAGGCTCTGCGCCAGCTGCGGGCCCCGGTGCCCGGCGAAGCACGGCAGCGGGCTCTGCCGCCCGTCCTCCCAGCGGGCGAAGTGCTGCTGGCAGTCGCACACCTGCCGGCGCGCGGGACGGGGCGTCACGGCGGCGGGGAGGGCGCGGGACGGGGGCAGCCGCCGCCGCTGCCGTCGCCGCGCCGCCCCCACCTCCAGGAGGTCCTTGCAGCGCTGGGTGAAGGCGTCCACCTGGGCGAAGATGCTGGTCTGGTCGAGGACCCAGCCCTTCTCCGAGAGCCTGGTGGCAGCGGGCGGCGGCGGCTCGGCGGCGGCACCAGGCGCCCTCGCGGGGATGCCGGCGCGGCCCATCCGCGGCGGGGGGTGAGGGGGGGGGGAGAGGGCGGGAGGGATCCAGGGGGGCCCCCAGAAGCGGGGCCGAGCCCCGAGGAGGGGGGTTAATTAACGCCCGGGGGAGAGGAGCGGCGGTCGGCCCGGTGCCGGTGCCGGCGGCGGTGCCGGCGGCGGGCGCGGACCTGTTATGCATCTGGGCGGCGCGGAGGTAGCTCTCCTTCCACGCCTCCATGCAGGCCACGCAGTCGCGCAGGCAGCGCCGGCTGGAGGCCACGTAGCCCTCGAAGAGCCGCTCCAGCGCCACGTGGCGGCAGCACAGCTGGATGATTTTGTTGCTCATCTTGCGGTGGGGGGGGGGAGCGGAGATGCGGTTGAGCGCGGCCCCGGCGGCGGCCCCGGCGGCGGCCCCGGCGCCCGGCTCACCTTGCGGAAGAGCGCGGTGATGCGCTCGCGCGAGTTGTAGTGCGGCGAGTTGACCCAGACGACGCGCACCAGGCCGAGCAGGCGGGGCAGGCGCGCCGGGACGGCGGCCGGCGGCAGCGTCGCCAGCTCCCGGAACGGCCCCTCCAGCGCCGACAGGAAGCGCAGGTTGGAGCGCGCCTCGTCGGAGCCGGCCTGCGGGCACGAGGCGCTGGGGAACGGGCGCCGCCGGAGCCGCCGCCGCCGCCCCGGCCCCGGCGCCCCCGGCCCCCCGCCGACCTCGATCTGCCGGGCGAGCTTCTGGAAGGGTGCCAGGTAGGAGGACTTGGCGAGGGCCAGCGCGGCCTCGAGGCGCCGCACGCCGCGGCGGGCCAGCTGCCGCCGGATGGCGGAGAGGTCGGCGCAGCGGCGCTGCCAGAAGCGGATCTCCTCCAGCGGCCCGGCGCTCTCCCGGCTCTCCACCGCCTCCTGGGCCCGCAGCACCTCCTTGATCTGCCGCGTCCAGTGGATGACGGAGGCTGCGGGAGCGGCGGCGCGGTTGAGCTGGGTGGGAAGGCGCGCCGAGCTGTGCCGCGCGGTGCCGCGCGGCGCCGTCGCCCGTCACTCACGCTCCAGGCGCTGCACCAGGGCCCGGTCGGCGGCCGCCGCGGCGGGCTCCACGGTGAGGGCTTCCACGGGCACGTAGAGCACGGTGCGGCCCCGCAGGCGGGCGCAGGTGTCTGGGGAAGGCGGCGGCGGCGGTGAGGCGGCGGCGGTGAGGCCGCGCCGCGCCGTGCCGCGCCGCCCGCTCCCTACCCGTCAGCGAGGTCATGAAGTGGTAGACCTCGGCGAAGAACTCGGCGCGCACGCCCTCGGGCCAGGCGGCGCCGGCCAAGAGCCGCGGCAGCAGCAGCGCCTCGAGGAGCCGCCGCAGCGCCTCGAGGCAGGGCCGCCGCGCCGTGCCGAACTGCACCGCCCGCCCCAGGTCGGCCGCCGCCAGCTCGCCGCCGCCCAGGCGGATGAAGAAGGCGAGCTGCTCGGGCTCCTGCCGGAGAGAGGCGGCGGTGGTGGGGCAGGGGGGGCGCCCCCGAGCGCGGCGCCCCCGCCGCCCCGCCCGCAACGCACCTGCGGCGGCACGGCGTGCCGCACCTGGAGGCCGGCGGCCTCGTCCACGTAGACGACGAGCAGCGGCGCGGCGCCGCCGGCCGCCAGGAAGACGTCGAGGGCGGCGTCGTGCTCCGGCGTCCAGGCCTGCTCCCGCAGGCCGCTCAGGGCCAGGCGGCTCCGCAGGCAGGCGCGCTGCGGCGGCGCGGCGGGGAGCGGGGGCAGCGGCGTGGGTCGCGCTGTCGTCCCCCTCCCACCCCCCCCCCCCAGCCCGCCCCGGCCGGGCCGCAGCGCCGGGGGGCGCCAGGGCCCCCGAGCGCCCCGCCTCAGGGTGCCGCCCGCCACCCCGAGGGACCCCCCCCTACCGCGTCCGCCCGCTGCTGCTCCAGCGCGACGAGCCGAGCGGCCGCCGCCGCAGCCTCCTGCTGCTGCTGCTCCGGGCCGGGGCCGGGGGACAGGGCCCTGCTGGCGGTACCGGAGCGCGGCGCCGGTGACGGCGGTGACAGCGGTGGTGACGGTGACGACGGCGGTGCGGCAGCGTCGGGGGGCTCCTCGGTGGCGGCGGGGGGCTGGGGCTGCGGGCGCCTCCTGCCCCGCGCGGTGGGGCGGCCCCGGGCGCGCATGGCAGCTGGGGGGCAGCCGGGCGGGGGAGGGCAGGTCAGTGCGGCCCCCCCACCCAACTGCCCCCTCTGCGCACTAACTGCCCCCGGGGGTTCCACAGCTGCCACTCCCATGCACTAACTGCCCCCAGGGGCTCCACAACTGCCTCGTCCGCTCACTAACTGCCCCCAGGGGCTCCCCAACTGCCCCTTCCACACACTATCTGCCTCTGGGGGCTCCCCGACTGCCCCCTCTGCGCACTAACTGCCCCTGGGGGCTCCCCGACTGCCCCCTCTGCGTACCAACTGCCCCGAGGAACTCCTCGTATGCCACTTCCATGCACTAACTGCCCCCAGGGACTCCCCAACTGCCCCTTCCGCACACTAAGAGCCCCCAGGGCCTCCCCAACTGCCCTTCTCCTCACGAACTGCCCTGCTACTGCCATCAGCTGCCCCTCCTGCTCACAAGTTGCACTAACAGCCTCTATCAAATGCCCATTCTGCTCACAAATTGCTCCCTCGACCCCATCAACCGCCCCTTCTCTTCAAAAATTGCTCCCTTGATCCCATCAACCGCCCCTTCTCCTCACAAATTGCTCCCCGGACCCCATCAACCGCCCCTTCTCCTCACAAATTGCTCCCCGGACCCCATCAACTGCCCCTTCTCCTCACAAACTGCACTCCCGGACCCCATCAACCGCCCCTTCTCCTCACAAATTGCTCCCCGGACCCCATCAACTGCTCCTTCTCCTCACAAATTGCTCCCCGGACCCCATCAACTGCCCCTTCTCCTCACAGATTGCTCCCTCGACCCCATCAACTGTCCCTTTTCCTCACAGATTGCCTCCATGACTCCCCCAACCGCCCCTTCTCCTCACAGATTGCTCCCTCTAGTCCCCCAACCGCCCTTTCTCCTCACGAATTCCCCCACCCGCTCCCCTCAACTGCCCCTTCCCCTCAGGAACTACCCCCCAGGCCGGCGCCCACCTGCCCCACACACTCTCTCCAACGGCTCTGAGGTCGCAGGCTCCGCCCAGCGCAGCGTCTCCCCGGGCAACGGCACAACGGACGCAGCGGGGCCAATGGCGGAGCGGCGGGGCGGGGCGCGAGGCGCCCGGCGGGCCAATGGGGGGAGCGGCGGGGCGGGGCGCGCACCGCCCCCGAGCCAGGTGCCGCTGTCAATCAGCGGCGCAGCGCGCGCGCGCCGCCAACGGCCGCCCAGCGGGGCGGGGGGGGGGGGGGCGCTGTCAATCAGCGGCAGCGAGGCGCCTGATTGGGCGGCGGGAGGGGAGAGGGGCGGGACGGCTAGAGAAGGGGCGGACAAACTCCCACAGTGCACCGCGGGTGTGGGGGGTGTGTGGGGGGGGTCGTATTACCCCCCCCACACACCAGGCAGGGCGGGAGCAGCCGGGGGCGGGGCTCTGGCGGGGGCGGGGCTTGGCACGAGGGCGGGGCCAGCGCACACGTGTCCAGTCACGTGGGTGCTGGTGGGTGTCGGCATCTGTGCAGGTGTGGCTGGGGGTAATTGGGGTGTTCGTGCGGGTGTAGTTAGGGTCACAGGGGGTGTTGGCGCAGGTGCAGCTGGGGGTAATTGGGGTGCTGGGGGCGGGTGTAGTTGGGGGGTAGCTGGGGGTGTTGGCGCAGGTGCAGCTGGGGGTAATTGGGGTGTTGGGGCGGGTGTAGTTGGGGGTAGCAAGGGGTGTTGGTGCAGGTGCATCTGGGGGTAATTGGGGTGTTGGTGCAGGTGTAGTTAGGGTCACAGGGGGTGCTGGTGCAGGTGCAGCTGGGGTAATTGGGGTGTTGATGCAGGTGTAGTTAGGAGTAGCTGGGGGTGTTGTGCAGGTGCAGCTGGGGGTAATTGGGGTGTTGGGGCGGGTGTAGTTAGGGGTAGCTGGGGGTGCTGGTGCAGGTGCATCTGGGGGTAATTGGGGTGTTGGTGCAGATGCAGTTAGGGAGTAGCTGTAGGGTGTTAGTGCAGGTGTACCTGGAGGTAATTGGGGTGTTGGTGCGGGGTGTAGCTGAGGCTGTGGGTACAGGCATAGCTTAGAGCAGTGGGTAGTCGAAGGTGGGTGTAGCTGGGGCACGTGGGGCATCCGTGCAGCTGTAGCTAGCGGTACGGTGTTGGCACGGGTGTAGCTCGGGGTGTCGGCCCGGTGTAGCCGGGGCACAGAGACTCACAGGAGACGCGGTCGAGCACAACCACTTTAGTGAGGCCGGGGGGGGGGGGGGACCCCGCAACCCCGGCACAACACCGAAACACGCCCGCACACACGCAGACCCCCCCGCAACCCCCGCACATGTGTCCCAGCACGCACGTTGACACTCGCACACACGTTGACACTCGCACGCACGTTGACGCGCGCCCACGCGACACCGCACACGCGCGTTCCGCGCACACGTGACCTTGTCCACGCACGTCCTGCGCACACGTGCCATTGCACACCGCGCAGCCCGCACACACGTGACCTTGCACACGCGTGTCCCACGCACGTGTGACCTCGTCCACGCGTGCCCCGCTCACGCGTGACCTCGCACACGCGTGTCCCGCTGCACACGTGACCTGGCCCCCGCCCTAGGCGTCGGCGCCCGGCTCGCCCCCCCCACCACCAGAGCTGCAGGCAGTTGTGGCCCCGCGCGGGGGGGCCTTCGGCCTCCTCCCCCTCCTC
This sequence comes from Rhea pennata, assembly GCF_028389875.1. Taxonomy (NCBI): domain Eukaryota; kingdom Metazoa; phylum Chordata; class Aves; order Rheiformes; family Rheidae; genus Rhea; species Rhea pennata. The sequence continues at coordinate 6,539 of NW_026907643.1, read as the reverse complement.
CTCCTCCTCCTCCTCCTCGCCGGCGCTGGCCCACGGCTCCGGGAAGAGCCGCTGGCCCGAGGCCGTGGCCAGCAGCGGCAGGCTGGGGTGCAGGCTGCGGGCCCAGGCGTCCGGGTCAGCCCCTCCCCCCCCCCCCCCCCCCCGGTGCAGGGCACCCAGGTGTCCCCCCACCCAGGCACCCTCAAGGGCCCAGGCGTCCGGGAGCCCCCCCCCCCCCCCCCAAACTGCCCATCCTTCCCCCACGGGGGCCCAGGCGTCCGGGCCGTCCCCTCCCCAGGGGCCCAGGCGTCCGGGCGCCCCCCCACCCCAGGGACCCAGATGTCTGGGCTCCACCCCCCCCAGGGCCCAGGCGTCCAGCCCCCCCCCCCCCAGCTTCGCCCCCCCCAGGGCCCAGGTGTCCGGGCTCCCCCACCCCCTTAGGGCCCTGGTGACCAAACCCCCCCCCCCCCGCAGGGGCCTGGCCCCCGCCCCCCCCCACCCCACCCGACGGCCCCGAAGTCCGGGTTACCCCCCCCCCCCCGGTGGGGCCCCGCGTCCGGGCTCCCTCCCCCCCGGGGGCCCCGGTGTCCGGACTCCCCCCCCCCCCTAGCGCCCAGCCCCCCCCCCCCCGGGGGCCCCGGCATCCAGGCTCCCCCCCTGGGACCCCGACCCCCCCTCCGGGGGCCCCGGCATCCGGGCTCCCCCCCCCCGGGCCCCGCCCCCTCCCCGGGGTCCCCGGCGTCCGGGCTCCCCCCCCCAGGGCCCCGCCCTCGCCCCCCCAGGGGCCCCGGCGTCCGGGCTCCCCCCTTCCGGGGCCCCCCCCCCGCCCCCCCCCCGGGGGCCCCGGCGTCCGGGCACCCCCCCCAGCCCCCACCCCCCCAGGGGCCCCGGCGTCCGGGCTCCCCCCCCCCCGGGGCCCTCTCCCCCCCCGCCCCCCCCCCGGGGGCCCCCGGCGTCCGGGCTCCCCCCCCCCAGGCCCCCCCCCCCCGGGGGCCCCGGCGTCCGGGCGCACCTGGCGCCGTTGACGCAGTCGCGCAGGGGCGCGGAAGCGCAGCAGCGGCGGCAGCAGCGGCTCCGGCCCGGCCGCCGGCGCCGCCCGCGTGTCCCAGACCCGCACGTGGCCCCCGGAGTCGCCGCTCACCACGAACCGCCCGCTCCTGGGGGCCCAGGCGTCCGGGGACGTCAACCACCACCCCCCCGGGGGCCCAGGCGTCCGGGCGCCTCGTCACCCCCGCTCCTGGGGGCCCAGGCGTCCGGGGACGTCAACTACCACCCCCCCCCCAGGGGCCCAGGCGTCCGAGCACCTCATCACCCCCGCTCCTGGGGGCCCAGGCATCCGGGGACGTCAACCCCCCCCACAGGGGCCCAGGCGTCCGAGCACCTCGTCACCCCCGCTCCTGGGGGCCCAGGCGTCCGGGCACGTCAACCACCACCCCCCCGGGGGCCCAGGCGTCCAAGCGCCTCGTCACCCCCGCTCCTGGGGGCCCAGGCGTCCGGGCACGTCAACCACCACCCCCCCGGGGGCCCAGGCGTCCGGGCGCCTCATCACCCCCCGCTCCTGGGGGCCCAGGCGTCCGGGCACGTCAACCCACCACCCCCCCGGGGGCCCAGGCGTCCGAGCGCCTCGTCACCCCCCGCTCCTGGGGGCCCAGGCGTCCGGGGACGTCAACCACCACCCCCCCGGGGGCCCAGGCGTCCGAGCGCCTCGTCACCCCCGCTCCTGGGGGCCCAGGCGTCCGGGGACGTCAACCACCACCCCCCCCGGGGGCCCAGGCGTCCGAGCGCCTCGTCACCCCCCGCTCCTGGGGGCCCAGGCGTCCGGGGACGTCAACCACCACCCCCACAGGGGCCCAGGCATCCGAGCGCCTCGTCACCCCCGCTCCTGGGGGCCCAGGCATCCGGGGACATCAACCCCCCCCCCAGGGGCCCAGGCGTCCGAGCGCCTCGTCACCCCCGCTCCTGGGGGCCCAGGCGTCCAGGGACGTCAACCCCCCCCCCACAGGGGCCCAGGCGTCCGAGCGCCTCGTCACCCCCGCTCCTGGGGGCCCAGGCGTCCGGGGACGTCAACCACCACCCCCCCGGGGGCCCAGGCGTCCGAGCGCCTCGTCACCCCCGCTCCTGGGGGCCCAGGCGTCCGGGGACGTCAACCACCACCCCCCCGGGGGCCCAGGCGTCCGAGCGCCTCGTCACCCCCGCTCCTGGGGGCCCAGGCGTCCGGGGACGTCAACCCCCCCCCACAGGGGCCCAGGCGTCCGAGCACCTCGTCACCCCCCCGCTCCTGGGGGCCCAGGCGTCCGGGGACGTCAACCACCACCCCCCCGGGGGCCCAGGCGTCCGAGCGCCTCGTCACCCCCGCTCCTGGGGCCCAGGCGTCCGGGGACGTCAACCACCACCCCCCCGGGGGCCCAGGCGTCCGAGCGCCTCGTCACCCCCGCTCCTGGGGGCCCAGGCGTCCGGGGACGTCAACCACCACCCCCCCGGGGGCCCAGGCGTCCGAGCACCTCGTCACCCCCGCTCCTGGGGGCCCAGGCGTCCCGGGGACGTCAACCCCCCCCCCACAGGGGCCCAGGCGTCCGAGCGCCTCGTCACCCCCGCTCCTGGGGGCCCAGGCGTCCGGGGACGTCAACCACCACCCCCCCGGGGGCCCAGGCGTCCGAGCGCCTCGTCACCCCCGCTCCTGGGGGCCCAGGCGTCCGGGACGTCAACCACCACCCCCCCGGGGGCCCAGGTGTCCGGGGACATCAACCCCTGCCCCTGGGAGCCCAGGCGTCCGGGACGCGCGGCTCGAGGCCCGAGCCCCCTCCCCACCCATCCCCCCGCCCAGGGGCCCAGGCGTCCGGGACGCACGGGTCGAGGTCGAAGGTCACCCGCTGGTTGGTGCCCACCGGCCGCTCCAGCACCAGCAGCGGCTGCTCCAGGCGCCGAACGTCCCAGCACAGGATGTGCCGGGCCTGGGGGGGGGGGGGGGGAGGGGCGGGGCACGCGCTAGGCCCCGCCCCCGGCCCCGCCCCCGCACTGCCTGCCCCGGCCACCCCCACCCAGACCCCGCCCCCCGGGCCCCGCCCCCATCTAAGCCACGTTCCCCTCCCCCTGGCCTGACCCCACCCCCCCACCCGTGCCCTGCCCCTCCTGACCACGCCCCCTGCCCTGGCCACGCCCCTAACTGGCCCCACCCCCACCCGCCTGCTCCGCCCCCAACCCTATGGCTCCAGCCCTATGGCAGGCCCCGCCCCCTCCCCACAATCTCCACCCAATCCCACCCCATAGCCTTGGCCACGCCCCCAGCTGCTATCCAACACCGCCCCCTGCTCTTAGCCCCGCCCACAACCTCTACAAACCCCGCCCCCTGCTCTTAGCCCCACCCCCAGCCTCCACCCAATCCCGCCCCATAGCCTTGGCCACACCCCCAGCTGCTATCCAACCCTGCCCCTGCTCTTAACCCCGCCCACAGCCTCTACAAGCCCCGCCCCCTGCTCTTAGCCCTGCCCACGGCCTCCACCCAACCCTACGCACCCTTGGCCCCACCCCTTCCCCTGGCTCCGCCCCCTACCTTTAGCCCCGCCCACACCCCAGAGCGGGCCCCCCCCACCACCGAAAAACCCCGCCCCTAAACCCCGGCCCCGCCCCCAGTGCCGCAGACCCCCCCGCAGCCCCGCCCCCTCCCCTCGAGGCCCCGCCCCCCTCGAGGCCCCGCCCCCGCGGCCCCGCCCACCTTGCGGCCGCCGGCGAAGAGGCGGAGCCCGTCGGGGGCGAAGCGCAGGTGGGTGGGGGCGGCGGGGAGGCGGGGCAGCAGCGCCACGGCCCCGCCCCCCGCCCGCGCGTACAGCCCAGGCTCCGCCCGTAGGAGCCGCAGGCGAACACCGCCTGGGCGGGGCTGCACGCCAGGCAGCCAATCAGGCCCCGCTGGCCCCGCCCCCCCGCTGCGGGAGCCAATCAGCAGCCGGGCACGGGGAGGGAGGGGGAGGGGCTGGGGCGAGCCTGGCCCCGCCTCCCCCCCACCCCATCCCCCCGCGGTGGCCACGCCCCCTCTGCCACCACAGCTCACCGCTAGGCCCCGCCCCCTGGCCTGGCCCGCCCCCCGCAGTGCACCTCATGGCCAGGCCCCGCCCCTCATTGCCAAGCCCCACCCCCTCAACCAGCCTCTAAGGGCCAGGCCCCGCCCCTCATTGGCAGCTCGCCCCCCTCTCATGGCCAGGCCCCGCCCCCCCCACCAGGCCCCGCCCCACCCAGCCCCTCAGGGCCAGGCCCCGCCCTCCATGGCCAGGCCCCGCCCCCTCAGCCTGCCCCCTCCCCCTCCCCCAACCCTGCCCACAGCCCCTTGAGAAGCCCGGGCCCCTCCCAGGCCCCACCCACCAACATAGGCCCCGCCCCCTCACCAAGCCCCGCCTCTTTGTACCAAGCCCCGCCCTTTCCCTTCCCAGCCTTGTGCATCACCCTGAACACGGGTTGGCCCTGCACATGCGTGTGCTCCCCGTGCGTGGGCGCGCACTGCCCTGCACACGCGTGTGCTCCCCGTGTGCGGCCCCCCAATGCCCTGCACACGCGTGTGCTCCCCGTGCGTGGACCCCCACTGCCACGCACACGCGTGTCCTCCCCGTGCGCGGGGCCCCCACTGCCACGCACACGCGTGTGCTCCCCGTGCGCGGGCCCCCACTGCCACGCACACGCGTGTGCTCCCCGTGCGCGGCCCCCAAATGGCCCGCACACGCGTGTGCTCCCCGTGCGCGGGCCCCCCACTGCCACGCACACGCGTGTGCTCCCCCGTGCGCGGGCCCCCCACTGCCCTGCACACGCGTGTGCTCCCTGTGCACGGGCCCCCACTGCCACACACACGCGTGTGCTCCCTGTACTGGTGCCGTGCTCCGCGCACACGCGTGTGCTCGCCCGTGCCGGTGCCGCGTCCCCTGCACACGCGTGTGCTCCCCTTAGTGGTGCCGCGCCCCCCCGCACATGCATGTGCTCCCCGTGCCGGTGCCGCGCCCCCCGCACACACGTGTGCTCCCCGTACTGGTGCCGTGCTCCGCGCACACGCGCGTGCTCACCGTGCGTGGGCCGCGTGTCGCACGCCCGCCCGGGCCGGGCCGTGGCGAAGACGCGCACGGCGCCGTCGAAGCCGCACAGCAACTCGGCGCCGTCGGGCGAGAAGCAGAGCGACCGCGCCGCCTCCAGCTCGTCCTGCAACAGCCCGGACGCCTGGGCCCCCCGGACGCCTGGGCCCCCCCGGAGCCGACCCCCCCCCCTGCCCCGGACACCTGGGCCCACGCCGCCTCCAGCTCGTCCTGCAACAGCCCGGACGCCTGGGCCCCCCGGACGCCTGGGCCCCCCGGAGCCGACCCCCCCCGCCCCGGGCGCCTGGGCCCCCCGGACGCCTGGGTCCCCCGGAGCCGGACCCCCACCCCGGACGCCTGAGCCCACCCCCACCCCCACCCCGGACACCTAGGCCCACGCCGCCTCCAGCTCGTCCTGCAACAGCCCGGACGCCTGGGCCCCCCGGACGCCTGGGCCCCCCGGAGCCGACCCCCCCCGCCCCGGACACCTGGGCCCCCCGGACGCCTGGGCCCCCCGGAGCCGACCCCCCCCGCCCCGGGCGCCTGGGCCCCCCGGACGCCTGGGCCCCCCGGAGCCGACCCCCCCCCGCCCCGGATGCCTGGGCCCCCCGGAGCCGACCCCCCCCCTGCCCCGGACACCTGGGCCCACGCCGCCTCCAGCTCGTCCTGCAACAGCCCGGACGCCTGGGCCCCCCGGACGCCTGGGTCCCCCGGAGCCGACCCCCACCCCGGACGCCTGGGCCCCCCCGGACGCCTGAGCCCACCCCCACCCCCACCCCGGACACCTGGGCCCCACGCCGCCTCCAGCTCGTCCTGCACAGCCCGGACGCCTGGGCCCCCCGGACAACCAGGTGGTTGTAGGCGCGGAAGGAGCCCCCCCCCCCGGCCCCCGGACGCCTGGGCCCTCACCAGGTGGTTGTAGGCGCTGATGGAGCCCCCCCCCCGCCCCCCGGACGCCTGGGCCCCCCGGACGCCTGGGCCCTCACCAGGTGGTTGTAGGCGCGGAAGGAGCCGCGCAGGCTCCCGTCGAAGGCGTCCCAGAGGTGCACCGGGGTGTCGCGGCTGCTGCTCGCCACCCTGCGCCCCGCCGGCACCCTCCCCGGGGCTCACAGCGCGCCCAGTAACCCCCAGTGCTCCCAGTAACCCCCCAGCACCCTCCCCGGGGCTCCCAGCGCGCCCAGTAACCCCCAGTGCTCCCAGTAACCCCCAGCACCCTCCCCGGGCTCCCAACGCGCCCAGTAACCCCAGTGCTCCCTGTAACCCCCAGCACCCTCCCCGGGGCTCCCAGCGTGACCAGTAACCCCAGTGCTCCAGTAACCCCCAGCACCCTCCCCGGGGCTCCCAGCGCGCCCAGTAACCCCCAGTGCTCCCTGTAACCCCCAGCACCCTCCCCGGGGCTCCCAGCGTGACCAGTAACCCCCAGTGCTCCCTGTAACCCCCAGCACCCTCCCCGGGGCTCCCAGCGCGCCCAGTAACCCCCAGTGCTCCCTGTAACCCCCAGCACCCTCCCCG
>NW_026907642.1:0-48133 GCF_028389875.1 Rhea pennata | reverse complement strand
GGGGGGAGGCCGCGGTGCATGCTGGGATGGCGGGGGGGGCCGCGCGGCATGCTGGGATGGCGGCGGGGGGGGCGCGGTGCATGCTGGGATGGCGGGGGGGAGCCGCGCGGCATGCTGGGATGGCGGGGGGGGCCCGCGGTGCATGCTGGGATGGCGGCGGGGGGGGGGGGGCCGCGGTGCATGCTGGGATGGCGGGGGGCCCGCGGTGCATGCTGGGATGGCGGCGGGGGGCCCGCGGTGCATGCTGGGATGGCGGGGGGAGCCGCGCGGCATGCTGGGATGGCGGGGGGAGCCGCGCGGCATGCTGGGATACTGGAGGGGCGCTGCTGGCGGTGCATGCTGGGATATTAGGGGGGGCCGCGGTGCATGCTGGGATACTGGAGGGGCGCTGCCGGCGGTGCATGCTGGGATATTGGGGGGGCGCTGTCGGCAGTGTACGCTGGGATATTGGGTGGGGGGGGCGGGCCGCTGCCGGCGGTGCATGCTGGGATATTGGGGGGGGGGTCGCTGCCCGCGGTGCATGCTGGGATATCGAGGGGCGCCGACCACCACAACGCCCCCCCTTCCCCCCCCCCCCGCAGCCGAGGGGCGACCGGGGGCCGAGCGGAGCCGGGAGCCGCCGGGAGACGTCGCCGGAGCCGCCGGCCCCTCCTGAGGGCGGGGGGGGGGCCCGGCCCCGCCCCCCGAGCCCCCCGGGGTCCCCCGAGCCCCCCCGGGGCCCCCCCGGGCCCCCCGCCCCGTTTCTGGTTTTATGCTGCTGGGGGGGGGGGGGGCCGCTGCCCCTCACCGTGGCGCCAGGCTGCGGGGGGGCCGGGGGGCCTTCCCCCCCCCAGGGCCTTCCCCCCCCCCGGGTCTCCCCCCCCCCGAGGGTTCCGGCGTGGGCGGGGGGTGTTTTATCCCCCCCTTGTAAATACCCCCCCCCCTTTTATTGATCGCACTGTAAATAGGTTGATTTGATATTTGTTTTCTCTTTTTAATCTCTCCCCCCCGGCCGGCTGCTGAGGCAGCACCCGGTGCCGCCCCCCCACCCCCCCCCCCAGACCCCCCCTTGCCCCCCCCCCCCGCCCCCGGGTCGTTCTCGGTGCCCCGGCTGCGCGCGGAGCTGCCGGTCAATAAATTATTGGCATGAAAATCGGTTGCCGCCGGATTGGGGGGGCCGCGGCAACAGCCCCCCCCCCCCCCGTGACACCCCCCTTGGACACGGCCAGGGGGGTTGTTGTGGGGCAGGGGAGCCGCTACGGAGGGGGAGGCACAGCTTGGGGGGCAGAGGAACCTCCTACGGGGGGGGGGGGGCACAGCGCGAGGGGCGGGAGGGGGTCCCGATGTGGGGGAGGGCACGACCCGAGGGGTCGATGTGGGGCGGGGGGGGGGGTCCTGCTGTGGGGGAGGGGAGCGGCACGGCCCAAGGAGTCAGTGTGGGGCGGGGGGGGGCCCGCTATGGGGGGGGGGCGGCACAGCCCGAGGGGGCGGTGTGGGCGGGGGGGGGGGGCCCGCTATGGGGGGGGGGGAGCGGCACGGCCCGAGGGGGCGGTGTGGGGCGGGGGGGGGGCCCGCTATGGGGCGGGGGGAGCGGCACGGCCCGAGGGGCGGTGTGGGGCGGGGGGGGGGCCCGCTATGGGGCGGGGGGGAGCGGCACGGCCCGAGGGGGCGGTGTGGGGCGGGGGGGGGCCCGCTATGGGGCGGGGGGAGCGGCACGGCCCGAGGGGGCGGGTGTGGGGCGGTTGGGGGGTCCCGTTTTGGGGGCGGGGCCGGCCCGAGGGGCGGTGTGGGGCGGTGTGGGGCGGGGGGGCCCCCGCTATGGGGGGGGGGGGAGCGGCACGGCCCCATCACTCACCGCCGCCGCCGCGCTCCCGTCTCTCCCGGCGCCCACCCCGCTGCACGGCGCCTCCTGATTGGCCCACGCCGCGCGGCGGCGGCCAATGGGCACGCGCGATGCTAGCGGCGGGAGAGGGGGGGCGGGGCCGAGGGGGGATTGGGAGCGGGGGGGGGGAGCGCGCGTCACTGCACCGGCGCGAGGGGGGCGTGGCTTACCCCGTTAGGGGCGGGGCCTCGAGAAACGGGGGCGGGGCCTGCGGGGGCGGGGGCGGTGTGCGCATGCGTGCGGCAGCCTCCGCACGTGGGTGGGCACGCGGTGGCGCCTGGGCTGGGGGGGGGGGCGGCGCACGTGGGTGCGCACGCGTGGGGCCGTGCGCGGCGTCAATGCCCGCGCGTGGCCGCCCGAGCACGCGGCCCGCCCGGGGCGCTGCGGCGGCGGGCGGCCCCCGGGGGGCCCGGGCGTGCGCGCGGCGTGGGCGGAGCGGCGTGGGCGGAGCGGGGCGCGCGCGGGGCCTGGGGCGGGAGCGCGCACCGGGGCTTTGCACGGCGCGGGCGCGCGGGCTGGCGCGGGTTGTGCACGCGGAGTACGGGAGCGGTGTGCACCCGAGCGTGCGTGGGGCTTGCGGGGGGGGGGTGCGCAGGTTTTGCGTGGGGCACGTGCGGGGTTTGCACGGAGCAAGGTGAGCAGAAGATTGCGCGTGCGGGTGGTGCACGCGGGTGCGTGCAGTGGACGCGGGAGGTGCACGGGTGTGCTTAGCATCGCGGCGTTGCGTGGGGCCGCGCCGGGGGTTGCACGGGGGTGCGTGGAGCAGGCGCGGGCGTCGCGCGGCCGCTGCGCTGCCGGCGCAGCCTCCGCCCGCCTTACGCCAGTTGCGGCCCGCTTCTGCGCCTGCGCGGCGGCGGGGCGGGGCGGGGCGCTGGGGCGGGCTAGCCCCGCCCACACACGTGGGGTCACGAGGACGCCGGCCGGGGGTCCGCGTGCCGGGCGTGGGGGCGGGGGGGTTATGACGCACGCGCAGGCGGCGGTTGTTTACGGTGGGGGAGGAGGGAGGAGCGAGCCGCGCGCATGCGCACGGCGGGGGGCGGCGCATGCGCGGCTGGGCGGGCGGGGGAGGCGGCGGCGGCAGCGCGTGCGCGGAGGGGCGGGGGGCCGCGCAGGACTGCGCCAGGGCGCGTGCGCAGAGGGGCGGGGCCGCCCGTGGTGGTGGGGAGGGGACGCGCGCGCGCCGGCGTGGGGGGGGGGGGGGGCGGCGCATGCGCAGAGTCATCGAAGGTGCCAGAAGGATCCGAGCGGCGGAGGCGGCGGCGGCGGGAGCGGGGTGAGGGAGGCGGCAGCGGCTGGGCCGCGGCGGCCGCTGGGAGGCTGCGGGCGGGACGGTGTTTCTGTGGGAAAAGGCCTAGTTTGGGGGTGTTGTGCGGGGGCTGTTCGTGGGGACTGGGCGGGGAGGGAGGAGGAGCGGCCGTCATGGCGGCCGTGGAGGGGGGAGCAGCCGTCATGGCGGCTAAGGGGGGGGAACGGCTGTCATGGCGGCCGTGGAGGGGGGAGCAGCCGTCATGGCGGCTAAGGGGGGGGGAACGGCTGTCATGGCGGCCGTGGAGGGGGGAGCAGCCGTCATGGCGGCTAAGGGGGGGGGAACGGCCGTTATGGGGGGGAAACGGCTGTCATGGCGGCTAAGGGGGGGGGGAAACGGCTGTCATGGCGGCTAAGGCGGGGGGGGGGGAAACGGCTGTCATGGCGGCCGTGGAGGCGGGAGCAGCCGTCATGGCGGCTAAGGGGGGGGGGGAACGGCTGTCATGGCGGCCGTGGAGGGGGGAACGGCCGTCATGGCGGCTAAGGGGGGGGGGGGGAACGGCTGTCATGGCGGCCGTGGAGGGGGGAACGGCCGTTATGGGGGGGGGGGGGGAACGGGCGTCATGGTGGCCATGGGGGGGAACATTTGTCATGGCGGTCATGGGGGGGAGAGCGGCCGTCATGGCGGCCGTGCGGGGGGAGCGGCCCTGATGGTGGCCATGGGAGGGGGAACACTTGTCATGGTGGTCATGGGGGGGGGGAACACTTGTCATGGCCGCCATGGGGGGGGGGGAATGGCCGTCATGGGGAGGGGTGGCCGTCATGGCGGCCACGGGGGGGAACAATTGTCATGATGGCTGTGGAAGGGGAGGAAGTGGCCATCATGAGGGTCACGGTGAGGGAAAGCAGCCGTCGTGGGGGTTATGGCCGGGGAAACAGCCATCGTGGGGGTCATGGCAGGGGGAAGCGGCTGTCATGGTGGTTGTGGGGGGAGTAACAGCTGTCATGGTGGTCAGGGCGGGGGGGAAGGGCCGTCGTGGGCGTCATGGCCGGGGGGAAGCTGCTGTCACGGGGATCACGGCGGCGGGGAAGCGGCCGTCGTGGTGGTCGTGGAGGAAGTAGCAGCCGTCACGGTGGTTATGGGGGAGGGGAACGGCCGTCATGGCGGGGGGAAGGGCCGTTGTGGTGGTCGAGGGAGGGGGAACGGCCGTTGTGGCGGTTGTGGGGGCAAAGCTGCGGCCTGCCCGGGGAGGGGGCAGCAGCCCCGTTCTGGGGGCTGTTCCGAGGGAATGGGCAGTGGGGCGGGGGGGCCTCGGCGTGCGGCGGAACTGAGCTGGTTGCGTGACCAGGAGTAGCCGGCTTGGGGGGGAGAATGTTTGGGGTGAATCTGCCGGGAAACGGTTGCTGTAGCGCCCTGTGTTGGGGGGTGAGGTGAGAAAATGGCTGTTGTGGGGGTTGAGATCGTGGCGGGGGGGGGGGCGGCCCTGCTCCTAGCGGCGGGCTCGGCGGGGGGGGGGAGGCGAGATCGCGGCAGCGGGCAGCCGCGCCGGTGCTGGGGAGGCCGCAGGGCTGGAGCGTCCTGGTGCGGGGGGGCCGCGCCCGCTGCGGGTGCCCCACGGAGGATCCTTCCCCCCCCCCGGCTTTAACCAAGGCGGGGGGTGGGTGCGGAGCGGAGCCGCGTCCTCCGGCTGCCGCAGTGCTGCCCCCGCGCGGTGCCGGGGCCCTCGCGCCGCGGCCGTGAAACAGCATTTTGCGGCGCAGGGCGGGGGCCCCGCGGGGGCCTGGGGGCAGCGATTAGCGCCGGGCGGCCCCTCCCTCCCCGCTCCCTCCCCCGGCGCGCCTGGCCCTGCCTCCGCCGCGGGGGGGGGCCGCAGGGGGCTCGGCGGAGGCGCTGCCCGAGCGCCGGAGTCGCGGCCGCCCTTGGCTTCGCGGCCGCGCCGGGCCGGCTCTTGCTCGGCGTCTCGCTGGCCGCCCCCAGCTCCCGCTCACCCCGCCGCTGGCTCCTCCCGCAGGTGCCGCTTGACCCCGAGGGCTGCCGGGGCCGCCTGAGCCTGCGCCGCCTCCCTTCTCGGCAGTCTGCGGGAGCCCAGGCAGAGCCGCCCTGCTGCGGCGCTTTCCAGCGGATCCCGGCGTTTCCGCCCGCGGGCTCCGGCGGAGCTGCCCCCGTTTCGGCCTGGTCGAGCCCCGAAAGCTTTGGCGGTGGAGTCCCTCCGAGCCCTGTCGCAGCTGCACTCGCTGCAGTCCGGTTCCTCGCGAGTCTTCCGGCGAGGGACCTCCGAGCGCCTCGAGTCGCGCTCCGCGGCGCCCATGGCGGAGCCCCGGCGGCCGGTGATCTCGCAGGCGTGGGAGGAGGACGAGTGCCTGGAGTACTACGGCATGATCTCGCTGCACCACCTCTTCGAGGTGATCGGCGCGCAGCTGACGGAGAACGACGTGGCCGTGCTCTCCTTCCTGCTGGACGAGACGCAGCCGGGGCTGCACCCGCTGGACCCCGCGCTGTGGGCGGTGGCGGGCGAGGACGAGGCGGGCGCGCAGCCGCCCTCGCCCCTCCTGGAGAGCTGGCGCCGGCGCCGCCGGCGTCCCTGCCGGGCCGAGGGGGGCTGGGAGGCGGCGGGCGAGCGCCGCCGGCCCCGCAGCGGGGTGGAGCTCCTGCTGGAGCTGGAGCGCCGCGGGCTCTGCGACGAAACCAACTTCCGGCAGCTGCTGCAGCTCCTGCGGGTGCTCACGCGGCACGACCTGCTGCCCTACGCCGCGCTGAAGCGGCCGCGCACAGGTACCGGCCGCGCTCCGGCGCAGCGGGCTCGGGAGGGGCGGGGGGGGGCGAGCGGGGCCGCTCACGACCCCCCCCCTTCCCCGCCCTCAGTGTCCCCCGAGCGCTACACCTACGGCCCCTCGGTCGCCGCCTCCGACCGGCAGGTCGACAGCTGCCTCAGCTCCGCCTCCGCCGAGCCGCGGCACGAGCACTGGGAGACAGGTAGGAGCGGCCGCCCCGGAAGCCCCCCGCCGCCCCCCCCCCCCCACGAGGGCCGTGGGCGTGGGGCAGCGCCGCTCACCGCCCCCGCGACCCCCCCCCAGCCTCCACGTCCAGCAAGCGGAAGCGGGTGAGCAGAGGCAGGACGAGGGCCAGCGCGCTCAGCCGGCGGCGGGGGGCCAAGGCGGCCCCCGCCCCCCAGCCGGAGGCCCCCACCCCCACCAAAGTGACCTGTGGTAGGTGTCCGCGCGGCGCCGGCGCGTCCCCGGGCTCCCTCCGCCGCCGGAGCGGGCCGGGATTCGGAAACTGCCCCGTGTTTGTGCTGGGGCGGGGGGCAGGAACGGGCGGCCTCGGGCGCCGGCGCCCCGGGGCGGATCCGCTGCCGGCCCCGCTCCTGCTCGGAGCAGCCCTGCCGCGGAGGGGCCGGCAGGAGGAGGAGGAGGAGGCGGCGGCGGCGGCGGCGCCCGCCCGCGCCTTCCCCGCCCCGCGCGCTCTCCTGGGCCTCGCGCGGCCGGGCCGGCGCCCGCCGTCGACGACGACCGCTGCCGGCGTTCTCCCGTGCGAGCGTCCTGCGCAGCGTAGTGCGGCTCCCTCCGCTCGCCCCGACGGACTCCGCTCGGGGCCCTCGGCGCCGGAGCGGGAAGGTGCCGGCGGCGAGGCTGCGTTTCCCCTGACAACCGCCCCAGAGCCGAGGCGTCGCCGGCGGGCGCAGATACCGGCGCCCCGCCCCTGGCCGCCGCCGGGGCCGGGCCGGCTCCCCGGGCGGCCTTGGGGCCCGGCCCCGGCTCCTCGCCCGCGGCCCGAAGGGGAAGGCGGCCCCCGAGCAGCACGTAAGGGCGGGGGCGGGCCGCGCCGCGACCGCTCTCTCACCCTTTGACCAATTTGCAGGCCATGGGTTCTAACGAAGAAGGTTCAAAAATAATTCAGTGAGTGTCAAAACTGCCACTGCACCGTGCAGCTTAAGACTTCTGGCGGGTAGGTGCACGGACCGAACCGAGAGCTCCGTTCCACGCTAGGTCGTTGCCTGTGTTTCATGATGATGATGGTGGTGAGGATGATGACGGTGGTGGCGATGGTGCTGAGGTCGGCCGCGCGCCGGGGGCAGAGCTCCCCCCCGCCGCCGCCGCCACCTCCCCGCGGGGCCCGGCAGGCGCCGGGGCCTTTCCGCCACCCGACTCCGTGTCCTATTTTTCCCTTTCGTTTTTTGTTCTCGTTTTTGTGCCCGACTCTTGATGCCAGTTCTCGTTGTCGTTGCTGCTGCTGCTTTCGTTGCTGCCGATTTTCTCTCAAATCCCACCCCCCCCCCCCGCACCCGCTTTCTCCAACCCGTTTAACTTCAGGTCGCTGAGCCAAAAGCCTCGACGGCCGCGGGGCGCCCGCTCCGCTCCGCGCGCTGGGCAGGGAGACGGCTCCGGCGCTCCCGGCGCTCCCGGCTCCCTTCCGGGCCGGCCCCTCCCCGCGCCCGCGCGCTCCGGCCGGGGCGAGCCGCCCTCGGCGCCCCCCGCCCCGCCGCCGGCCCGCGCGTGCCCGGGACGCCCGGGTTACCCGTTATTTCTTGCCGTTTTACCTTGTGCTGAAAGATTGAACCTGTTTCTCTTGGTCCGCAGTTGGAAAGCAGCTCCTCCCCCCCGCAGGGAAAAGCGTAAAGTATCAGCTCATGCAAGAAACTGGTAAAAAAAGAAAAAAAAGAAAAGGAATGACAAAAAGTTACAAAAAGTGACAAAAAGCGACAAAAAAAGACAAAAAAAAAAAAAAAAAAAAAAGCGAGCCCAGAGAGGGAAGCGCAGGCGGCGCGGGGCGGGGGGCGCGGGGCGGGGGGGGCGGGCGCGGGGCTGCGGCGGCGCCTCCGCTCCCCCCGCGCCGGGGGGGCCCCGCGCTCTCCCGTTGATGCCTCCGCAGGTGCCGCCGCCGCGCGCCCGAGACGGCGGAGGGGACGGCGGAGCGTACGTAGCCCCCCGCCGCGCCCCCCGCCCCGCTGCCCTCACCGGGGGTCCGGGAACGCGGAGGAAAAGAAAGAAAAGGGGGGGGGAGAAACCCCGACCCGATCCCCCCCCCCCACCCGGGTTGGGCCTGGCCCGGCGCCGGGACGGGTGTCGCCGGCCTCCCGCTGGCGCGCGGCCGCAGGCGGACCCCGCTGGGGGGACTGGGAGAGAGAGACTGGGGAGAGCGGCGACTGGGGAACTGGGAGAGGGGAGAGCAGGGACTGGGGAGGCAGAGCGGGGACTGGGGGAACTGGGAGAGGGGGGAGCAGGGACTGGGAACTGGGAGAGGGGAGAGCAGGGACTGGGGGAACTGGGAGAGGGGGGAGCAGGGACTTGGGGGATGGAGAGAGCAGGGAGCAGGGGGACGGGGCTGCACTGGGAGAGCAGGAACTGGGGAAACTGGGCTACAGAGCAGGGGTGGAGCTGCACTGGGAGAGCAGGAACTGGGGGAACTGGGCTATGTTCCCAGTGTGGAGCAGGCACTGGGCATACTGGGGACAGTGGGCTGCAGAGCAGGGACTGGGTGAGCTGGGAGCATGTTCCCAGTGCAGACGAGGGGTGGGGGAGACTGGGCTGTACTGGGAGAGCAGAAGCAGAGAGGAGTGGGCTGTGCTGGGAGAGCAACTGTTGAGGGCACTGGGGAACTGGGCTGCGTATCTAGTGCAGAGTGGAGACTGAGGGCACTGGGCTGTACTGGGAGAGGAGGGACTGGGGTTACTGGGGCCGTGTTTTCAATGCAGTGCAGGGATTGGACTACTGGGAGAGAAGGGAGTGGGAGAACTGGGAGAGCAGGCACTGGGGCTGTGATCCCAGTGTGGAGCAGGGACTGGGGGCACTGGGACCATGCTCCCAGTGCAAAACAGGGACTGGGGGAACTGGGTGTGCTGGGAGAGCAGGAATTGGGGGCACTGTGGCCGTGTTCCCAGTACAGAGCGGAGACTGGAGGTGTTGTGGCCACATTCCCAGTGCAGAGCAGGCAGTGGGGGAAACTGATCTGCAGAGCAGTGACTGGGCTGAACTGGGAAAGCAGGGACTGGGGGCAGTGGGTTACAGAGCAGGGACTGGTGAAATGGGAGAGCAGGCACTGGGGACACGGGACAGCGGGCCACAGAGCAGAGCAGGGATGGGAGACACTGGACTGTACTGGGAGAACAGGGACTGGGGCCACTGGGCTGTACTGGGAGAGTAAGCATTGGGGCACTGGGCTGTGTTGCCAGTGCAGACCAGGAACTGGGTGAACTGGGGCCATATTTGCAGTGCAGCGCAGGCATTGGGGGCACTGGGAATGCTGTGGTTGCGTTCCCAGTACAGAGCAGGCGCTGGGAGCACTGGGAGTGCTGTGGCCACGTTCCCAGTACAGAGCAGGTGCTAGGAAAGCTGTGGCTGTGTCTCCAGTACAGCGCAGGAACTGGGGGCACTGGGATGGCTGTGGCCATGTCCCCAGTACAGAGCAGAGACTGGGGGCACTGGGAGCGCTGTGGCCCCGTCCCCAGTGCAGAGCAGGGACTGGGAGCACTGGAACCGCTGTGGCCACGTCCCCAGTACAGAGCAGAGACTGGGAGCACTGGGATCGCTGTGGCCACGTCCGTCCCCAGGGCAGAGCAGAGACTGGGAGCACTGGGATGGCTGTGGCCCCGTCCCCAGTGCAGAGCAGAGACTGGGAGCACTGGGATCGCTGTGGCCACGTCCCCAGTACAGAGCAGAGACTGGGAGCACTGGGATTGCTGTGGCCATGTCCCCAGTACAGAGCAGGGACTGGGAGCACTGGGATCGCTGTGGCCCCGTCCCCAGTGCAGAGCAGGGACTGGGGGCACTGGGAGTGCTGTGGCCACGTCCCCAGTGCAGAGCAGGGACTGGGAGCACTGGGATCGCTGTGGCCACGTCCGTCCCCAGTGCAGAGCAGGGACTGGGAGCACTGGGAGCGCTGTGGCCCCGTCCCCAGTACAGAGCAGAGACTGGGGGCACTGGGATTGCTGTGGCCACGTCCGTCCCCAGTGCAGAACAGGGACTGGGGGCACTGGGAGCGCTGTGGCCCCGTCCCCAGTACAGAGCAGAGACTGGGGGCACTGGGATCGCTGTGGCCACGTCCGTCCCCAGTGCAGAGCAGGGCCTGGGGGCACTGGGGGTCGGCGAGGTCCGGCTGCGGCGGCGGCGGTGGGGGACGCGGCGGGGGGACGTGGCAGCGCCCGGCCCCCGCCCACGGCCCCGTCTCTCTCTCTCTCTCTCTCTCTATCTCTCTCTCTCTCTCTCTCTCTCTCTCCCTCCCTCTCTCCCCCCCCGTCTCCGTCTCTTCCTCCCCGTCGTCGTCGTCGTCGCCGCCGCCGCGGCGGGCGCCGCAGACATCCGCCTGCGCGTGCGGGCCGAGTACTGCGAGCACGAGGCGGCGCTGCGGCAGAACGTGGCCTCGAACCGGGCGCCGCGCCTGGAGCGGCAGCTCGACCTCTTCGGCCAGGCCAGCACCGTGCTCAAGTCGCGCGACCTGGGCTCCATCATCTGCGACATCAAGTTCTCGGAGCTCTCCTACCTGGACGCCTTCTGGAGCGACTACATGAACGGCTCGCTGCTCGAGGCCCTCAAGGGCGTCTTCCTCACGGACTCGCTCAAGGAGGCCGTGGGCCAGGAGGCCATCCGGCTCCTGGTCAACGTGGACGAGGACGACTACGAGGAGGGCCGGCGGCTGCTGCTGGAGAGCCTCGGCGGGCCCTGAGCCGCGCCGCGCCCCTGCGGACGCTTCCCGGCCACCGCGGCTCCGGCCAGGGCCACCACGGCTCCGGCCACCGCGGCTCCGGCCAGGGCCAGGGCGGCTCCGGCCACCGCGGCTCCGACCACCGCAGCTCCCGGCCACCGCGGCTCGGCCAGGGCCAGGGCGGCTCCGGCCACCGCGGCTCCGACCAGGGCCAGGGCGGCTCCGGCCACCGCGGCTCCGGCCAGGGCCACCGCGGCTCTGACCACCGCGGCTCCGACCACCGCAGCTCCCGGCCACCACGGCTCCGGCCAGGGCCAGGGCGGCTCCGGCCACCGCGGCTCCGGCCACCGCGGCTCCCGGCCACCGCGGCTCCGACCAGGGCCAGGGCGGCTCCGGCCACCGCGGCTCCGGCCACCGCGGCTCCGACCAGGGCCAGGGCGGCTCCGACCACCGCGGCTCCGACCACCGCAGCTCCCGGCCACCGCGGCTCCGGCCAGGGCCAGGGCGGCTCCGGCCACCGCGGCTCCGGCCACCGCGGCTCCCGGCCACCGCGGCTCCGACCAGGGCCAGGGCGGCTCCGGCCACCGCAGCTCCCGGCCACCGCGGCTCCGGCCAGGGCCACCACGGCTCCGGCCACTGCGGCTCCGACCAGGGCCAGGGCGGCTCCGGCCACCGTGGCTCCCGGCCGGGGCAGCTCCCGGTGCGCCGCGCACGCCCGCCTTGACGGTGTCCGGCTCCCGGTTCCGCATGTGTCCGGTCCCGCCTCGGGGCTTCCCGGCGCGGCCCGTTCCCGGTGTCTCCGGCCCCATTGGTGCCGGTTCCCAGTGTCTCCAGCCCTGCTGGTGCCGGTTCCCAGCACGGCCCGTTCCTGGTGTCTCCGGCCCCATTGGTGCCAGTTCCCGGTGTCTCCAGCCCTGCTGGTGCCGGTTCCCAGCGCAGCC
Source organism: Rhea pennata (assembly GCF_028389875.1). Classification (NCBI taxonomy): domain Eukaryota; kingdom Metazoa; phylum Chordata; class Aves; order Rheiformes; family Rheidae; genus Rhea; species Rhea pennata. Next base: position 36,447 of record NW_026907642.1, on the reverse strand, counting down.
CGTTCCCGGTGTCTCCGGCCCCATTGGTGCCAGTTCCCGGTGTCTCCAGCCCTGCTGGTGCCGGTTCCCAGCGCAGCCCGTTCCTGGTGTCTCCGGCCCCATTGGTGCCAGTTCCCAGTGTCTCCAGCCCTGCTGGTGCCGGTTCCCAGCGCAGCCCGTTCCTGGTGTCTCCGGCCCCATTGGTGCCAGTTCCCGGTGTCTCCAGCCCTGCTGGTGCCGGTTCCCAGCGCAGCCCGTTCCTGGTGTCTCCGGCCCCATTGGTGCCAGTTCCCGGTGTCTCCAGCCCTGCTGGTGCCGGTTCCCAGCGCAGCCCGTTCCCGGTGTCTCCGGCCCCATCGGTGCCGGTTCCCAGTGTCTCCAGCCCTGCTGGTGCCGGTTCCCAGCGCAGCCCGTTCCTGGTGTCTCCGGCCCCATTGGTGCCGGTTCCCGGTGTCTCCAGCCCTGCTGGTGCCGGTTCCCAGCGCAGCCCGTTCCCGGTGTCTCCGGCCCCATTGGTGCCGGTTCCCAGTGTCTCCGGCCCTGCTGGTGCCGGTTCCCAGCGCAGCCCGTTCCCGGTGTCTCCGGCCCCATCGGTGCCGGTTCCCAGTGTCTCCAGCCCTGCTGGTGCCGGTTCCCAGCGCAGCCCGTTCCCGGTGTCTCCGGCCCCATTGGTGCCGGTTCCCAGTGTCTCCGGCCCTGCTGGTGCCGGTTCCCAGCGCAGCCCGTTCCCGGTGTCTCCGGCCCCATCGGTGCCGGTTCCCAGTGTCTCCAGCCCTGCTGGTGCCGTTCCCAGCGCAGCCCGCGTTCCCGGTGTCTTCTTCTTCCCTGCTTCGTTCTTCTCTCTCTTCCCTTCTTCTCTTTCCGCTTTCTCTTTTCTCCTTCTCTCCCGGCCCCATCGGTGCCGGTTCCCAGTGTCTCCAGCCCTGCTGGTGCCGGTTCCCAGCGCAGCCCGTTCCTGGTGTCTCCGGCCCCATTGGTGCCGGTTCCCAGTGTCTCCGGCCCTGCTGGTGCCGGTTCCCAGCGCGGCCCGTTCCCGGTGTCTCCGGCCCCATCGGTGCCGGTTCCCCGGTGTCTCCGGCCCCATTGGTGCCCGGCTCATGGTGCATCCAGTACCCAGCGTCTCCGGCTCCCGGTGTGTCTGGTTGTACTGGTGTGTCCGGTCCCGGACGCATCCGGCTCCCGGTGCGGCAGGTTCTGCCGGTGGCTCCGGCAGCCCGCGGGCCTCGGGCTGTGCGGGCCCCGGGTGTTTCCCGGGCCGCGGTGCCGGTGCGGGAGCCGGTGCCGGTGCGGGAGCCAGTGCCAGAGCCAGCGCGGGCGCTGTACGTACTGTGAGGAGCTGCCTGGCGGGAGCCGGTGCCGGAGCCGGTGCCGGTGTGGGTGCCGGAGCGGCGCGGGAGCAGGTGCTGGACCCGGTGCCGGTGCCAGTGCGGGTACCGGACCTGGTACCGGACCCGGTGCCGGAGCGGGTGGCGGAGCCGGCGCAGGAGCAGGTGCTGGACCCGGTGCCGGTGCCAGTGCGGGTACCGGACCTGGTACCGGACCCGGTGCCGGAGCGGGTGCCGGAGCGGCGCGGGCGCTGTACGTGCTGCGAGGAGCTGCCCGCCGGGAGCCATTAAAGGCGCGCGGCCGTCGCCGCCGCTTTTCCCTTTTCTCCTCGTTTTTACGTATTTTATGTAAGTGCGTCCGCCGCCCCCCCCCCCCCCCCCCCCCCCAAAAACCCCGGCGCGGGGCCCAGGCGTCCGGGCGCGGCTGCGCTGCGGCACCGCGGCCGCCAGAGGGCGCTGCGCCCGCGCAGAGGGCCCAGGCGTCCGGGCCCCCCCCCCCCCCCCCCCCCCCCGGGAGCAGGGGCCCAGGCGTCCCGGCGCCGTGTCCCGCCGTGGGGTGCCGGGACCCTCCGCCCCCAGGGCTTGGGGCCCAGGCGTCCTGGTAGCCGTTCGGGGGGGCGGAGGGGGGGGGGGGGCTGAACCTGCCTCGTGGGGACGTCCCGGCCCCACGGCGGCCCCACGGCGGCCCCACGGAGGTGTCACGGGGGGACGAGGCCGCCGCCGTGGGGACGACGTGGGTCGGAGGCGCCGCCGGGGGACGCGCTCCCTCCTTTCCCCCCAAATCCTCGTCTTTCCCTCCAAACCCTCCTTTTTTTTTCCTTCAAATCTCCCCTTTCCCCCCAAAGTTTAGCTTTTTTGCCCCAACTCTTCTTTTTTTGTCCTAAATCTCCGCGCTTTTCCCCACAAATCTCTCCTTTTCCCCCCAAGTCTCTTTTGCTCCTTTTTGCCCCAAATCCTTCCCCTTTTCTCCTAAATCCCCCATTTTTTTGCCCCAAATCCCCTTTATCTGCCACATTCCCTCTTTCCCCCCATTTTTGCCCCATATCAGCCCCCTTTTCCCCAAATCTCTTTTTTTTTGCCCCAAATCCCCTCTTTTTTTTTGCCCCAAATCCCTTCTTTTTTGCCCCAGTTGCTTTTTTTTGCCTTAAATACCTCTTTTCCCCCAAATCCCCTTTTATCTGCCAAATCCTCCTTTTCTGCCCCCAATTCCCCTCTTTTTCCCCCTAAATCCCCCCTTTTTTGCACTGAAACGCCCCTTTTGCCCCAATCTCTCTATTTTGCCCCAAATCCCTCCTTTCCCCCTAAATCCCGCCTTTCTGCCCCAAATCCCTCTTTTCGCCCCAGGGTCACCTCAGCGCCCGACGGGAGGGGAGAGAACAGAAAATAAAACGGAACAAAACCGAACAAAATACAAAACCAAATAAAATAAAAATAAAACACAAAACAAAATAAAATGAAAACAAAACAAAATAAAAATAAAAATAAAAACACAAAACAAAACAAAATAAAAATAAAAATAAAACAAAATAAAATACAGGAAAAAAATAAAAAAGAAAATAAAACAAAAACAAAACAAAATACAAAACAAAATTAAACGAAATAAAATAAAAATAAAACGAACCAGAGCAAGGCAGAGCAACCCCCCCCCCCCGCGCCCTTCACTCCCTTTTTCTGCCTTTTTCTCCTCGTTTTCGCTCTCGCTCCCGGCCGGGCGGGAGGCGCCTCGTGGGGGGGGGGGGGGGCGCGGGGGGGGGGCAGTTATTTTTCTTGGGCATTTCTGTATTTCCGTGTTTATTTGCAGACAACATGTTCGGGCTTTTCCCCAGCGGCCGCCGCTGCCCCCCCCCGGGGCGACGTGACCGGCTGCGGGGGGGGGGGGGGAGGGAAAAAGGGGGGAAAAGGAGGGAAAAAGGAGAGAAATAGAGAAGGGAAATAGAGGAGAAAAAGAGGAAAAGGGGAGGGTTAAAAAGGAGAAAAGGGGAGTTAAAGAGGGGGGAGAAAAGGAGGGAAAAAGGAGGGAAATTAAGGAGAAAAAGGAGGGAAAAGGAGGGAAAGAGGGAAAATGAAAAGGGAGAAAAAGCAAGGGAAAAAGAATAAAAAAAGAAAAGGAAGGAAAACGGGAGAAAAAGAGGGGAAAAGGGGGGAAAGGAGGAAGAAAGCGAACAAAGGGGGGAAATAAAGGAGGAAGAAAAAGGGGAAAAAAAAAGAGGAAAAGGAAACAAAGGAGAAGAAGGAGGGAACAAAAGGGAGGAAAAAGGAGGAAGAAAGGGGGGAAAAGGAAAAAAGGAAAATGGAAAAGGAGAAAAAGGGAAAAGGGAGAAAAAAGAAAAATGGAAAAAAGTCGAAAAGGGAAAAAAGGAGGAAAAGGGGAGAAAAAAAGAAGAAAAAAGAGAAAAATACAGGAGAAAAAAAGAAGGGAAAAAATCAGCAGACGAATTAACAGGAAAATCCCCGGAAAGCTCCCGGGGCGCCGGCCGGAAAGGGGGAAAAGCCCCAAAATTCAGAGCAGTTTGTTTAACCTGGCTGGGGGGGGGGGGGGGTCACCCCTGCCCCCCTGCCCCGTCTTCACCAGCGCCTCCGGTTGGGCCCTTTTCTCGGGGTTTTTGCCCCAAACCGTCCGCCCGCCCCTTTTGCCCCCCCCCCGCTCAGATTCCCCCTCCCCGGCCGCTGCTTCGGCACCTGCCGGGCCGCCCCCGAGCTCGCAAATGCACAGGCAAAAAAACCACCCAATTTTGTTTGCAAATGTAAAAGAAAATTCCAAATTTTGCAAATGCAAATTGCTCCCCAAAATGCATGCAGAAAAATCCAAATTTTGCCAGTGCAGATCGCTCCCCAAGATGCGTGCAAAAAAAATAAATAAATAAATAAATAAATCCAGAAATTGCAAATGCAAAAAGCCTCGTCCCCCCCAGGCATACGAAAGAAATTTCCAGGTTCTGCAGAGGAAAAATCCTCCCCCCAAAAAGCCTGCAAACAAATAATCCAAATTTTGCCAATGCAAATCCCTCCCCCAAAAAACACAATTAAAAAAAAACACAGAATTTTACAAATGCAGAAATCCTCCTCTAAAAGCATGCAAAACCCGTCAGATTTTGCAAACGCAACCTCCCCCGAAAAAAGCATCCAAAAAAACCCCAATTTCGCCAATGCAGAAAAGAAAAAAAGACCCTCCCAAAAAGCAGCGTTTTAACTCAGCCTTAATTTTCCAGCTCCTTCCTTAAACCAATTCTCCTAATTCTCCAAGCAGGCCGGAATTTCCGTCGCCGTCCGGGGGATAAATGCTCCCGGCCGGAGCGATCCCGAGCCGTAAATGCTGATATATTGTTTATATATATGTGTGTGTGTGTGTGTGAGTGTGCGCGCGTGCTGCAGTATAGTGTCTCGTACAGCTCCTCTCTTGCACGGATATACGCACGGATGCGTATGTGGAGCGATAGTTTTCCTCTCACATGGAATTTCTTATACCGATATATGCATAAATATATATATATATACACGTGCGTGCATATATATGGGTTTGTGCGTGCAGATATTTTATATATATATATATATTTTTTTTTTTTGCAGTGTGGCTTCTCCCTTATGTAACGTTTTCCTCTTAGATACGCACATATAGACATGCTTATATACGTGCCCCTGGGCACACGCGCACGCACATGCGTGTGCGTACGAGGATTTACGCCCACAGCACGGGGCCGGCGCTTTCCGGACGTGCGGAAAATGCGTTTTTGTGTGCAATACGGTGTCAGCACAACGTCGGGCAGCGCAACGTAGCGCAACGCCGCGAAACGCAGCAAAAAAGTAGCGCGGGTCCGAAACGCCCGTCGGATCCGGCGTTTTTCCCCCAATCCCCCCGCCCCCGCCGCCACCCCGAGTTCTTGCGAAACCCGCCCGGATTTTGCAGCCGGATTCGCCCCGGCGGTTTCGCTTCTCCGGGCTCCTTTGGCTCAGCCGACCCGTCGGCTCCGCGCGGAAAATGCTCAAAAAATTGCAGCGACCGGCGACAGATCCGGGATTTGTCCCAGTTGCTCTGGGCGCGACGCCGAATCGCTCCGGGCTGCAGCGTCCCGGCGCCCCGTCGGCATTCCGGCAGCATCCCAGTGCTCCGGTGGCATCCCGGTGCTCCGGCAGTGTCCCGGTGCTCCGGCAGTGTCCCGGTGCTCCGTCGGCATCCCGGCAGCATCCCGGTGCTCCGGCAGTGTCCCGGTGCTCCGGTGGCATTCCGGTGCTCCGGCAGCATCCCGGTGCTCCGGCAGCATCCCGGGGCCCCGACTGCATTCCGGCAGCATCCCAGTGCTCCGGCAGCATCCCGGTGCTCCGGCAGTGTCCCGGTGCTCCGGCAGTGTCCCGGTGCTCCGGCAGCATCCCGGGGCCCCGACGGCATTCCGGCAGCATCCCAGTGCTCCGGTGGCATCCCGGTGCTCCGGCAGTGTCCCGGTGCTCCGGCAGTGTCCCGGTGCTCCGGCAGCATCCCGGGGCCCCGACGGCATTCCGGCAGCATCCCGGTGCTCCGGCAGCATCCCGGGGCCCCGACGGCATTCCGGCAGCATCCCAGTGCTCCGGCAGCATCCCGGTGCTCCGGCAGCATCCCGGTGCTCCGGCAGTGTCCCGGTGCTCCGGTGGCATTCTGGCAGCATCCCAGTGCTCCGGTGGCATCCCGGTGCTCCGGCAGTGTCCCGGTGCTCTGGCAGCGTCCCGGTGCCCCGTCGGCATTCCGGCAGCATCCCAGTGCTCCGGCAGCGTCCCGGTGCTCCAGCAGCGTCCCGGTGCTCCATCACCATCCCGGTGCCCCATTGGTGTCCCGGTGCCCCGGCAGCGTCCCGGTGCTCCGCTGGCGTCCTGGTGCTCCGGCAGTATCCCGGCCCTCCGGCAGCGTCCCGGTGCTCCGCTGGCGTCCTGGCACTCTGTCGGCATCCCAGTGCTCCGGCAGTATCCCGGTGCTCCGGCACCGTTCCAGTGATCATCGGCATCCCGGTGTCCGTTGGCGTCCCGGTGTCTGTCAGTGTCCCGGTGTCCATCGGCGTCCCGGTGTCCGTCAGTGTCCCGGTGTCCGTCGGCGCCCCGGCGCTCTGGCACCGTCCCGGTGTCCGTCAGTGTCCTGGTGTCCATCAGTGTCCCGGTGTCCGTCAGTGTCCCGGTGTCCGTCGGCGCCCCGGCGCTCTGGCACCGTCCCGGTGTCCGTCAGTGTCCTGGTGTCCATCAGTGTCCCGGTGTCCGTCAGTGTCCCGGTGCCCGTCGGCGCCCCGGCGCTCTGGCACCGTCCCGGTGTCCGTCAGTGTCCCGGTGTCCGTCGGCGTCCCGGTGTCCGTCGGCGCCCCGGCGCTCTGGCTCCATCCCGGTGTCCATCAGTGTCCCGGTGTCCGTCAGTGTCCCGGTGTCCGTCAGTGTCCCGGTGTCCGTCGGCGCCCCGGCGCTCTGGCTCCATCCCGGTGTCCATCAGTGTCCTGGTGTCCGTCAGTGTCCCGGTGTCCGTCAGTGTCCTGGTGTCCGTCGGCGCCCCGGCGCTCTGGCTCCATCCCGGTGTCCATCAGTGTCCCGGTGTCCGTCGGCGTCCCGGTGTCCGTCGGCGCCCCAGCGCTCTGGCTCCATCCCGGTGTCCGTCAGTGTCCCGGTGTCCGTCAGTGTCCCGGTGTCCGTCGGCGTCCCGGCGCTCTGGCTCCATCCCGGCGCTCTGGCTCCGTCCCGGCGCTCCCGGCGCCGGGCAGCAGCTCTGCACCGCGGTGCCGGATCGGCGGCGCCGGCAGCTGCCGAAACGGCGGCGGAAAAGGGCGACGAGCGGCAAAAGCGGTGAGAGAACGACGGGGCCCTGCCCCACATCGCCCTGCCCCACAGCACCCTGCCCCACACCACCCTGCCCCACACCACCCTGCCCCACATCCCCCCACCCCACATCCCCCTGACCCACATCGCCCTGCCCCACACCCCCCTGCCCCACATCACCCTGCCCCACATTCCCCCACCCCACATCGCCCTGACCCACATCACCCTGCCCCACATCGCCCTGCCCCACACCACCCTGCCCCACATCACCCTGCCCCACATCCCCCCACCCCACATCCCCCCGCCCCACATCGCCCTGCCCCACATCGCCCTGCCCCACACCCCCCTGCCCCACATCGCCCTGCCCCACATCACCCTGCCCCACACCACCCTGCCCCACATCCCCCCACCCCACATCGCCCTGACCCACATCACCCTGCCCCACATCGCCCTGCCCCACATCGCCCTGCCCCACATCACCCTGCCCCACATCCCCCCGCCCCACATCCCCCTGACCCACATCGCCCTGCCCCACACCCCCCTGCCCCACATCACCCTGACCCACATCGCCCTGACCCACACCCCCCTGCCCCACATCACCCTGCCCCACATTCCCCTGCCCCACATTACCCCGCCCCACACCCCACTGCCCCACACCACCCTGCCTCACATTCCCACATTCCCCTGCCCCACATCGCCCTGCCCCATACCCCCCTGCCCCACATCCGCCTGCCCCACATCACCCTGCCCCACATTGCCCTGACCCACATCCCCCCGCCCCACATCGCCCCGCCCCACATTGCCCTGACCCACATCCCCCCGCCCCACATCGCCCCGCCCCACATTGCCCTGCCCCACATCCCCCTGCCCCACATCCCCCTTCCCCACATCTCCCCGCCCCACATCCCCCTGACCCACATCGCCCTGCCCCACATCCCCCTTCCCCACATCTCCCCGCCCCACATTGCCCTGACCCACATCACCCTGACCCACACCCCCCTGCCCCACATCGCCCTGCCCCACATTACCCCACCCCACATCGCCCTGCCCCACATCGCCCTGCCCCACATCGCCCTGCCCCACATTACCCCGCCCCACATTGCCCTGACCCACATCCCCCTGCCCCACACCCCCCTGCCCCACATCGCCCTGCCCCACATCCCCCTGCCCCACATCCCCCTGCCTCACATCGCCCTGACCCACATCCCCCTGCCCCACATTCCCCGACCCACAGCCCCCTGACCCACATTGCCCTGCCCCACATGGCCCCACTCCACATCCCCCCACCCCATATCCTCCTGACCCACAGGGCATTGCTCCACATCCCCCTGCCCCACATCTGCCTGCCCCACATCCCCTTCCCCTGCTCCTCTGCCCCACATCCTCTGCCCCTGCCCCACATCCCCCCTCCCCTGCTCCCCCTGCCCCACATCCCCCTCACCTGCCCCACATCCCTCTCCTGCTCTCCCCCTGCCCCACATCCCCCCTCCCCGCTCCCCCCTCCCCGCCCCGCCCCCCCCACCGCATCCTCCCCGTTGCCGGGGCAACCTCGCGCGCGCGCTCCCGGCGGGGGGGGGGCGGCGCGCTCGCTCCATTCATCATTTCCCCCCTTTTTATTTATTTATATCCCGTAATATATATTTTTTTAACACCGCTATTTTTTTCCCACCCCCCCCCCCCGCGTTCCCCTCCCGCTCCCTCGCGCCCCCCCCCGGCTCCGACCCCCCCCGCCCCCCCCGCCCCCCCTGCGCGGGGTGCGCGGCCGCGGCGCGCGCATGGAGGAGTCAGCGTGCGCCCACCGATGGAAGCGGAGGTAGGTGCAGCTCCGCGCCCCCCGCCCCTGCTCCGGCTGCCTCGCTCCGGCGCGGCCCCCCCCCACCCCGCCTCGCCGCCCCCCCCCTCCGCGCCCCCAAAAAATCTTTAAAACTTTGCATATTAACGCGGGCGCTTTGCATAAGGCTCCCGCGCGCTCGTATTGATTGCGATGGGGGGGGGGAGCGCGGGCGAGGGGGGAGGGAAAAGGGAGGAAAAAAAGCGAAGGAGCAGCGAGACTCGGGGATTTAACGCAGCGGGCGGAGAGCGAGCGGGAGGCGGCGGCGAACCGCGCCGTGCGGGACCGCGCTCCGGCGCGGGGCTTGCGGGGGAGGAAAACACGCCGGAACAAAACCAGCCCCCCCCGAGGCGCCTGCAAAACCGGCGCGGCCAGAGACACCGCCGCGAAAAGGCGGCTGCAAAGGCGCGACTGCAAAAGAAAAAAAAAAGGGGGGGGGGGGAAAGAGGCGACTGCAAAAACGCGGCCGCAAAAACGCGACTGCAAAAACGCGGCCGCAAAAACGCGACTGCAAAAACGCGACTGCAAAAACGCGACTGCAAAAACGCGATTGCAAAAACGCGGCCGCAAAAACGCGACTGCAAAAACGCGACTGCAAAAACGCGATTGCAAAAACGCGGCCGCAAAAACGCGACTGCAAAAACGCGACTGCAAAAACGCGATTGCAAAAACGCGGCCGCAAAAACGCGACTGCAAAAACGCGACTGCAAAAACGCGACTGCAACCGCAGGGCAGCGACCGCGCGGCGGCAAGTGCAGGGCTGCAGCCGCGCGGCCGCGAAGGCGGATTGCAAAGGAAAAAAAAAAAAAATAAAACCAAACCCTAATGCTACAGCGCACACGCGCGCGCAGACACACGCGCACACGCGCGCACCCCGGCAATGCACAACCGCCCGCAATCGCGGCCCGGCGCCGCTTTGTGTCCGTGCAAGGGGCTGCCCCCCCCATCCCCATCCCCGCCCCCAAGCCCCAGGACTCCCCCACGGCACCGACCCCCCCCCCGCCCGGTACCGACCCCCCCACTTGGTGCCAACCTCCAGGACTGGCAGCGGCGACGGAGCAGCTGGGGGGTTCCCGGCCCGGGGGGGGGGTGTCCCGGCCCGGGGGGGGGTCCCGGCCCGGGGGCGGCTTTTGTCCAGGGGGGAACGGGGGGATCGGAAATCGGCGGCAGCGAAGGGACGGGAACAGGCGGTGGAGGGCACCGAGGGGGAAGCGCGCGGCGGCCGTGCCGGGCACCGCGGGGGAAGCGCGCGGCGGCCGTGCCGGGCACCGCGGGGGAAGCACGCGGCGGCCGTGCCGGGCACCGCGGGGGAAGCGCGCGGCGGCCGTGCCGGGCACCGCGGGGGAAGCGCGCGGCGGCCGTGCCGGGCACCGCGGGGAAGCGCGCGGCGGCCGTGCCGGGCACCGTGGGGAAGCGCGCGGCGGCGTGCCGGGCACCGCGGGGGAAGCGCGCGGCGGCCGTGCCGGGCACCGCGGGGAAGCGCGCGGCGGCCGTGCCGGGCACCGCGGGGAAGCGCGCGGCGGCCGTGCCGGGCACCGCGGGGGAAGCGCGCGGCGGCCGTGCCGGGCACCGCGGGGAAGCGCGCGGCGGCCGTGCCGGGCACCGCGGGGAAGCGCGCGGCGGCCGTGCCGGGCACCGCGGGGAAGCGCGCGGCGGCCGTGCCGGGCACCGCGGGGAAGCGCGCGGCGGCCGTGCCGGGCACCGTGGGGAAGCGCGCGGCGGCGTGCTGGGCACCGCGGGGGAAGCGCGCGGCGGCCGTGCCGGGCACCGCGGGGAAGCGCGCGGCGGCCGTGCCGGGCACCGCGGGGAAGCGCGCGGCGGCCGTGCCGGGCACCGAGGGGGAAGCGCGCGGCGGCCGTGCCGGGCACCGCGGGGGAAGCGCGCGGCGGCCGTGCCGGGCACCGCGGGGAAGCGCGCGGCGGCCGTGCCGGGCACCGCGGGGGAAGCGCGCGGCGGCCGTGCCGGGCACCGCGGGGGAAGCGCGCGGCGGCCGTGCGGGGCACCGCGGGGGAAGCGCGCGGCGGCCGTGCCGGGCACCGTGGGGAAGCGCGCGGCGGCGTGCCGGGCACCGCGGGGGAAGCGCGCGGCGGCCGTGCCGGGCACCGCGGGGAAGCGCGCGGCGGCCGTGCCGGGCACCGCGGGGAAGCGCGCGGCGGCCGTGCCGGGCACCGCGGGGGAAGCGCGCGGCGGCCGTGCGGGGCACCGTGGGGAAGCGCGCGGCGGCCGTGCCGGGCACCGCGGGGGAAGCGCGCGGCGGCCGTGCCGGGCACCGCGGGGAAGCGCGCGGCGGCCGTGCCGGGCACCGAGGGGGAAGCGCGCGGCGGCCGTGCCGGGCACCGCGGGGGAAGCGCGCGGCGGCCGTGCCGGGCACCGCGGGGAAGCGTGCGGCGGCCGTGCGGGGCACCGCGGGGGAAGCGCGCGGCGGCCGTGCCGGGCACCGCGGGGGAAGCGCGCGGCGGCCGTGCGGGGCACCGTGGGGAAGCGCGCGGCGGCCGTGCCGGGCACCGCGGGGAAGCGCGCGGCGGCCGTGCCGGGCACCGTGGGGAAGCGCGCGGCGGCCGTGCCGGGCACCGCGGGGGAAGCGCGCGGCGGCCGTGCCGGGCACCGCGGGGAAGCGCGGCTGCCGTGGTGCAATTCAGTGTTGCATGCTTGTCGCGGTGTAGCCGTGGGCGCCTGGCTGTGCCCGTGCGCCTGTTGCACACCGCGTTGTGCCATGCTGGCTCTGCATCACTCGTGCTTACACAGTCTTGTCCCCATGGCCGCTGAGCTGGCGCGTTCGGGTGTTGCGCTCACGGTGTTGTCGCCGCGGTGTGCCCCTGCCGCCTGTGCAGCACGTGGTCCTGGCCCGCGCCGTGGCATTTGCCCGGTTGTGCCCACCCGTGCCCCGTGCCTGCACGTCGGGTTGTTGTGTTCGCGGTGTGCGCGAAGCGCTGTGCTCCTGCCGCCTGTGCGTCCCCCCCAACACCCACCCGGCGACACGCTGTTCTCCGCAGTGACCTTCCTTAGTGCTGCCTGGCGGCAGTGCGGGGCCCTGCGCCGCTGGCTGTGCCGCCGGCTGTGCGGCCGACTGTGCCTGGCCGGCAGTGCGCACCGCCGGCACACTGTGCGCCCGGGTGAGTGCAACCCCTCCCGCACCCCCGGCGGCCCGTCTTTGGGGTCGGAACGCGGGGTTTTGGTGCAGCCGGAGCTGCCGCCCGGTGCCGCCGCCAGCTGCTGCAGCCGGCAGCTCGTTAAGGCCACGGCTAATTAAGGGCGAGCGAGCGGAGCGCGGCGCTGCCGTGCCGCCAGCTCCCGCGCCCGGGTGTCGGGAGCGCCGGCGGCGCCGCGGGAGCTCCGTGCCGGCGGCGTTCCCAGGGCGCCCGGCACGCGCCGAGCCGGAAGGGGGGTTCAGCCCCCCGCCCGGGAAATCTCAGTGCTGCCAGCCTGGCGTGCTCCTTTGCACCCACGCCGCGTGCGTGCACGCATGTGTGCAACTGGAGCGTGCGTGTGCATTTGTGCCTGGAGCATGTATGTGCATGTGCGTTTGCGCCTGGAGCATGTGTGTGCACACGCGTTTCCACCTGGATCATGGATGTGCACACGCGTTTGCACCTGGGTCGTGCATGCGCACACACATTTGCACCTGGAGCATGGATGTGCACAGGTGTTTGCACCTGCAGCTTCCATGCACACGCACATTTGCGTGTTTGAGCACACATTCTCACGTACATTTGCACCTGGAGCTTGCATGCACACACGCGTTTGCACCTGGATCATGCGTGTGCACACATGCTTGTACGTGGAGCACACATGCACACATGTGTTTGCACCTGGAGCTCACATGTGTGCATGCATTTGCACCAGGAGCATGCATGTTCAAGTACGTTTGCTCTTGGACCACACATGCACACGTTTTTGCACATGCAGCATGCATCTGCACACATTTTTGCACCAGGAGCACGTATGTGCGTGTGTGTTTACACCCAGGCTGCATGCATGGGTTCACCCGGACCACGCACAAGCATGTTTGCACCTGGGCCATGCACCTGCGTGGCTGTTTGCACCCGCTGCATGCGTGCATGCCTCTTTGCACTGGGGCCACGCGTGTCCGTGTGTGTCTACACCCGGAGCATGTGTACGCCTGCGTGTTTACACCCAGGCCGCCTGCCTGCCCACACGTTTGCATGTGTGCTCCATGTGTGTGCATGTCTTTCCACCCAGGCTGCACATGTGTGTGTGTGTGTGTGTTTGCACCCAGGCTGTGTGCGTGCATGTGTGTTTGCACCTGCGCCATATGTGTGCATGCGTGTTTGTACCCAGGCCATAGGTGTGCACGTCCCTGGGCCATGCATGTGCATGCATGTCGGCATCCAGGCCACATGCGTGCACGTGCATTTGCACCTGGACCATGCACGTTTGCACCCAGGCCTCATGCATGCACATCTTTTTGCACTTGGGCTGCGTACGTGCATGCGTGTTTGCACCCAGGCTGTGCATGTGCACACGTGTTTGCACCAGACTGCATGTGTGCATGCATGTTTGCACCCAGGCTGTGTGCGTGCACATGTGTTTGCACCAGGCTGCAGGAGTGCATCCTTGTTTGCACCCAGGCCGTGTGTGTACACACGTTTGCACCAGGCTGCAAGCGTGCACGCGTTTTTGTACCAGGCTGCAGGCGTGCACGCGTGTTTGCACCCAGGCGGTGTGCATGCACATGTGTTTGCGCCCGTGCCGCGTGCGTGCACGCCTCTGTGCAGCCCGGCCGCACGCCGGTGTGCGTCGCAGTGCCGGGGCGCGCCGTGGCCCGCGCCGCGCGGCGCGCCGGGCGCCGGTGCCTCTTGCCGGGCCGCTCGCCGCGGCGGCGGCCGCGCTCGCGCCGGCAGCGCCGGAGGCCCCAGCCGGCTGCCGCCCCCTCCCCCCGCCGTGACCTTTCGCAGGGCAGCGCCGAATCCATATTTATGGGCCGGCGTCAGCGGCGGGTGGGTGCGCGTGGCGGGCGCGTGTGCCGGGGCCGCGGCAGGGGCGGCGCCGGGCGCTGCACGTCGCCCGCGGGCGCCCGCCCAGCCCCGGGAGGCCGAGGTGCGAGGGGGCCGCGGGGGAGGCGGCGCGGCCGGGCTGGGGGCGCCGCGGCCGGGCTGCGCCTCGGGGCGCGCGCGGGTGCGTTCGGGCGCAATCCGGCTGCGTCTGCGGGCGCGTTCGGGTGTATTTGGGTGCAATGGGGCTGCGTCTGCGGGTGTGTTTGGGTGCAATCCGGCTGCGTCTGCGGACGCGTTCGGGTGTATTTGGGTGCAATGGGGCTGCGTCTGCGGGTGTGTTTGGGTGCAATCCGGCTGCGTCTGCGGGCGCGTTCGGGTGTATTTGGGTGCAATGGGGCTGCGTCTGCGGGTGTGTTTGGGTGCAATTCGGCTGCGTCTCTGGGCGCGTTCGGGTGTATTTGGGTGCAATGGGGCTGCGTCTGCGGGTGTGTTCGGGTACAATTCGGCTGCGTCTCTGGGCGCGTTCGGGTGTATTTGGGTGCAATGGGGCTGCGTCTGCGGGTGTGTTTGGGTACAATTCGGCTGCGTCTCTGGGCGCGTTCGGGTGTATTTGGGTGCAATGGGGCTGCGTCTGCGGGTGTGTTCGGGTGCAATCCGGCTGCGTCTGCGGACGCGTTTTGGTGCGTTTGGGTGCAGTTGGACTGCGTCTCCAGGTGCGTTTGGGTGTATTTGGGTGCAATGGGGCTGCGTCTGCGGACGCGTTCGGGTGCCTTCGGGTGCAGTTGGACTGTGTCTCCGGGTGCGTTTGGGTGCAATCCGACTGCATCTCTGCATGTAGTTGGATGCAATCGCGCTGTGCATCCAGGTGTATCCAGGTGCAGTTGGGTGCAATCCGGCTGCGTATCCGGGTGCAGTTGGGTGCAATCCAGCTGCGTATCCAGGTGCATTTGGGTACAATCGGACTGTGTTTCTGGGTGCATTTGGGTGCAATCCAGCTGTGCCTCTGGGTGCATCCAGGTGTATTTGAGTGCAATCGCGCTGCGCCTCCGGGTGTAGTTGGGTGCGTTTGGGTGCAATCGCGCTGCGCCTCCGGGTGTAGTCGGGTGCTATCGGATATATCTGAGCTGCGTCTCCGAGTGTATTCGGGTGCAATCCGGCTGTGTTTCTGGGTGCAGTTGGGGTGTATCCCCGAGTGCTTACGGTGTTGTTGGGCTGTATCCAGGCTGTGCTGCCGGGACGCAGCCTGTGCCTCCAGCTGCCGTCGGGCCCGTTCACGGTGTACGCCGGCTGTACCACCAACCGTGCTCGCGCTGTGCTTGGGCTGTGCTCAGGCTGTAGCTCCGGCTGTTGTTGAGCGCATCGGGGACAGACGGGGCTCCAGGTTCAGGGTGCCGAGGCCTCTCCCAGGCTGTTCCCTGTGCCGATCCCGTGCCATTCCCACGCCATTCCCATGCCATTCTCATGCCGTTCCCATGCCGTTCCCATGCCATTCCCGTGCCATTCCCGTGCCGTTCCCACGCCATTCCCATGCCATTCTCATGCCGTTCCCATGCCGTTCCCATGCCATTCCCGTGCCATTCCCGTGCCGTTCCCACGCCATTCCCATGCCATTCCTGTGCCATTCCCGTGCCGTTCCCACGCCATTCCCATGCCATTCCTGTGCCATTCCCATGCCATTCCTGTGCCATTCCCGTGCCGTTCCCACGCCATTCCCATGCCATTCCTGTGCCATTCCCAAACTGTTCCTGTGCCGTTCCAGCACCGTTCCCGTGCCGATCCCTCGCCGTTCCTGTGCCATTCACACGTCATTCGCACGCTGTTCCCACGTCTTTCCCACGTCATTCCCACGTCATTCCTGCACCGTTCCTGCATCATTCCTACGCTGTTTCGGCACCATTCCTGTGCCATTCCCGCACCATTCCCATGCTGTTCCAGCCCCATTGCTGCCCTGTTCCTGCACCGTTCCCGTGCTGTTCCCGTGCTGTTCTTGCGCCATTCCTGTGCCATTCCCATGCCGTTCCCGCACCGTTCCCTCACTGGTTCCCCTGCCATTCCCACGCCATTTCCACCCCATTCCCACATTCCATTGTACCATTCTTGTGCCATTCCCACACCATTCCCGCATCGTTGCCGCGCTGTTCCCATGCTGTTCCCGTGCCATTCCTGCGCCGTTCCCGTGCCTTTCCAGCACCGTTCCCTTGCCATTCCCGAGCCATTCCTGTGCTGTCCCCATGCTGTTCCCGTGCCATTCCGATGCCGTTCCCGTGCCATTCCCATATCGTTCCCACGCCGTTCCCACACCATTCCTGCACCATTCCCACATCATTCCCGCAGCATTCTTGTACTGTTCCCATGCCATTCCCGTACCATTCCCGTGCCATTTCCATGCCGTTCCCGTGCTGTTCCCACGCCATTCCCATGCCGTTCCCGTGCTATTCCCATGCTGTTCCCATGCTGTTCCCACACCATTCCCGTGCTGTTCCCACGCTTTTCCCACGCCGTTCCCACGCCGTTCCCGTGCCGTTCTCGTGCCGTTCCCACGCCGTTCCTGTGACGTTCCCATGCTGTTCCCACGCCATTCCCGTGCTGTTCCCATGCCGTTCCCACGCCGTTCCCATGCCGTTCCCGTGCTGTTCCCACGCCATTCCCGTGCCGTTCTCGTGCCGTTCCCATGCCGTTCCCATGCTGTTCCCTTGCTGTTCCCATGCCGTTCCCACGATGTTCCCACGCTGTTCCCCTGCCGTTCCCATGCCGTTCCCATGCTGTTCCCTTGCTGTTCCCATGCCGTTCCCGCGATGTTCCCACGATGTTCCCACGCTGTTCCCCTGCCGTTCCCATGCCATTCCCGTGCTGTTCCTATGCTGTTCCCATGCCGTTCCAACGATGTTCCCACGCTGTTCCCCTGCCGTTCCCATGCCGTTCCCATGCTGTTCCCTTGCTGTTCCCATGCCGTTCCCGCGATGTTCCCACGATGTTCCCACGCTGTTCCCCTGCCGTTCCCATGCCATTCCCGTGCTGTTCCTATGCTGTTCCCATGCCGTTCCCGCGATGTTCCCACGCTGTTCCCATGCCGTTCCCACGCCGTTCCCATGCCGTTCCCGCGTGCCGGGCCGGGGATTCCCCCCGCTGCGAACACCCCATCGACCCGTGGGGGCTCCCCGGCCCCCCCGGCCCGTCGATAGGTTAAGTGCCGGGTCGGGGTTATTGACAGGCTGATTAGCGGCGCCGGCGGCTCCCGGGCGGCCGCGCGGGGCCCCGGCGCTGCCACTGCCGCATTGATTTTTGGGGGATTCCCAGCGACCCCGGCGCTGACACATCGATTGAGCTCCTGCGCGGCAGCGCTTCGCCGCGGGGCTCCCACCCGCCGCCCTGCCCAGGGCCCAGGCGTCCGGGCCCGGCCGCTCCCGCCTGCCGAGGGCCTGGAGGGGCCCAGGGGGCCCAGGTGTCCGGGCCCGGCCACTGAGGGCCTGGAGTGTCCCAGGCATCCGGGCCTGGCTGCTCCAACCCACTATGGTCCTGGAGATGCCAAGGGGGCCCAGGTGTCCGGGCTCGGCTGCTCCAACTCGCTGTGGTCCTGGAGATGACAAGGGGGCCCAGGTGTCCGGGCTCGGCTGCTCCAACTCGCTGTGGTCCTGGAGATGACAAGGGGGCCCAGGCGTCCGGGCTCGGCTGCTCCAACTCGCTGTGGTCCTGGAGATGCCAAGGGGGCCCAGGCATCCGGGCCTGGCTGCTCCAACCCACTATGGTCCTGGAGCTGCCAAGGGGGCCCAGGCGTCCGGGCCTGGCTGCTCCAACCCACTATGGTCCTGGAGATGCCAAGGGGGCCCAGGTGTCCGGGCTCGGCTGCTCCAACTCGCTGTGGTCCTGGAGCTGCCGAGGGGGCCCAGGCGTCCGGGCGCTGGCGCGGGCGGTGCCAGCGCGGCGGCGGGGGCCCAGGCGTCCGGGCGCCCCCCCGGCGGGGATTCCCTGCCCGGCGCGCCGCCGGCGCCGGCGTGCAGCGCCGTGTCGAACATCCCTCCCTTCTAATTGTTGTGACTGCGCATCGGCAGCCCGATTAAAGGCATCGATTTTCTCATACTAACCGCATTGATTTTTAAATTTCCTATTGATTCCTGCCCTAAATCTCTTTAAGCAAAGACTTCACTTCGCAGATGACATCCGCTGATTAGCGCCGGGGAGAGCCGGCACGTGCCGGCCCCCCCGCAGGGGCGCCGGGGGGGACCCCGCGCCAGGACGCCTGGGCCCGCTCCCCGCTTGGGGGGGGCTCGGCCCGGAGGCCAGGGCCCGTGGGCGTGCAGCGCGGGAGGGGCGCAGAGGCCGTGCGAGGGCGGGGGCCATGCGGGACCTGTGGCATGCGGGAGCGTGCGGGAGCGTGCGAGGCCCGGGCAGCGCGTGGCATGCCAGGCCTGGCCGAGCCTGCGTGGAGGCTGCCCAGTGTGCGACGTGCAGTGTGGGCAAGCGTGCAAGGCCAGGCAACACTGTGCAAGCCTGTGCAAGGGTACTGCTGGTTGTGCAAGGCTGTGCAAGGCCATGCAAGGATGCTGCTGCCTATGCAAGCTTGTGCAAGTGTGCAGCTGCCCGTGCAAGACTGTGCAAGGGGTTGCTAACTGTGCAAGCCTGTGCAAGGCCGTGCAAGGCTGTGCAAGGGTGCTACTGCCTATGCAAGGCCGTGCAAGGGTGGTGCTGCCTGTGCAAGGCCGTGCAAGGGTGCTGCTACCCATGCAGGGCAATGCAAGTGTGTAAAGACTGCTACTGCCTATGCAAGGGTGCTGCTGCCCGTGCAAGGCCACACAGGCATGTAAAGGCCGCTGTTGCCCGTGCAAAGCCGTGCAAGCCCCTGTAGGGTGCTGCTGCCCGTGCACGGCCACGCAAGCCCGTGCAAGCGTGCCGGCCCGTGCACGGGCGCTGCGGGGCACGCGAGCCGGGCGTGCGCGCGAGGCCGGGTGGGCGCGCGAGCCGGGCGGGCGTGCGAGGCCGGGCGGGCGTGCGAGGCCGGGCCGCGCTCCCCTGACCCCTCTGCTCTCCCCGCAGGTTCTGCACTGGCCGGGAGTGAATGTTTTACAGCGGCCGCTTCTGCCTGCGAGGTGAGAGCGCGGCGGCGGCGGCGGCGGCGGCGGCGGCGCCGCGGGACGGGGACGATGGGGACGATGATGGGGCCGATGATGGGGACGACGGGACGGAGCCCGGCCGCGGCCGCCGGCGCTTTATTGTCCCTCGGGCGCTGCGGGCGGCGGGAGGGGGCCGGGAGCCGCCCCGGCGCTGGGGACCGCGCGCTGGCACCGCGTCCCCGCGGGGCCGGGGGTGCTGCCGGCTGCGGCGGGGCCCGCGCGGCGCGGCCCTGCGGCGGGGACGCGGCGGTGGCCCCGGGGGTCCCCGGCCCCCCCCCCCCACCCCCCCCCACCTCCACCCGGGATAATTGCTTTTGTCTGGGCGGCTGGGCTGGGGGGGGGGGCCGCACCGGGGGGGGGGGGCCGCGACGGCCGGCTGGGTCGCTGCTGCCTGGCGCCGCGGGGCTGCGGCTGGGGGGGGGGGGCGCGACGGGGGGCGCGATGGGGCGTGCAGCAGGGGCGTGCCGGGGGGCTGGGCGACGAGGCTGTGCAAGTGGGGTGGTGCAGTGGGGCTGTGCAATGGGGGTGTGCAGTGGGGCTGTGCAAGTGTGGTGGTGCAATGGGGCTGTGCAGTGGGGGTGTGTGACGGGGCTGTGCAGTGGGGGTGTGCAAGTGTGGTGGTGCACTGGGGCTGTGCAGTGGGGGGTATGCAATGGGGCTGTGCAGTGGGGAGTGTTCAACAGGGATGTGCAGTGGGGCTGTGCAATGGGGGTGTGCAGTGGGGGTGCGCAGTGGGGAGTGTTCAGTAGGGGTGTGCAATGGGGTTGTGCAGTGGGGCTGTGAAATGGGGCTGTTCAGTGGGGGGGGTGTGCAGCGGGGCTGTGCAATGGGGGTATGCAGCGGGGCTGTGCAATGGGGGTGTGCAGTGGGGAGTGCTCAATGGGGGCGTGCAGTAGGGGTGTGCGACGGGGCTATGCAGTGGGGCTGTGCAACAAGGCTGTGCAATGCAGCTATAGAAAGGAGGCTGGGTGTGCAGCAGGGGTGTGCAATTGCAAGAATTGTGTGCAATAGGGGGTGTGAAACCAGGGGGTGCAATGGAGAGAGCCATGCACGCAATGGGGGTGTGCACGCGGGACGTGCAGGACTGGGCTGTGCAACTGGGGTGTGCAATTGGAAGGGCTGTGTGTGCAGTGAGAGTGTGTGACTGGGGTGCACAACCAGGGTGCATAAGTGGGGTGTGCAATCAGGAGGCCTGTATGTGCAATACAGGCGTGCAACCAAGGTGTGTAACAGGGAGGGATGTGTGTGAAATGAGGGTGCATTACTGGGGTGTGCAACAGGCATGTGCAGTGGGTAGGGCCTTGTGTGCAATAGGAGTGTGCAAGGGGGGAGGACTGTGCGTGCAGTAGGGGTGTGCAACAGGGAGGGACGTGTGTGCAGTAGGGGTGTGCAATGGGGAGGACTGTGCATGCAATAGGGGTGTGCAATGGGGGGATGCATGTGCAATGGGGAGGACTGTGCATGCAGTAGGGGTGTGCAATGGGGAGGGATGTGCGTGTAATAGGGGTGTGCAATGGGGAGGAATGTGTGTACAGTAGGGGTGTGCAGTGGGGAGGGATGTGCGTGTAATAGGGGTGTGCAATGGGGAGGAATGTGTGTGCAGTAGGGGTGTGCAGTGGGGAGGGATGTGCGTGTAATAGGGGTGTGCAATGGGGAGGGATGTGTGTGCAGTAGGGGTGTGCAGTGGGGAGGGATGTGCGTGTAATAGGGGTGTGCAATGGGGAGGGATGTGTGTGCAGTAGGGGTGTGCAGTGGGGAGGGATGTGCGTGTAATAGGGGTGTGCAATGGGGAGGGATGTGTGTGCAGTAGGGGTGTGCAGTGGGGAGGGATGTGCGTGTAATAGGGGTGTGCAATGGGGAGGGATGTGTGTGCAGTAGGGGTGTGCAGTGGGGAGGGATGTGCGTGTAATAGGGGTGTGCAATGGGGAGGAATGTGTGTGCAGTAGGGGTGTGCAGTGGGGAGGGATGTGCGTGTAATAGGGGTGTGCAATGGGGAGGGATGTGTGTGCAGTAGGGGTGTGCAGTGGGGAGGGATGTGCGTGTAATAGGGGTGTGCAATGGGGAGGGATGTGTGTGCAGTAGGGGTGTGCAGTGGGGAGGGATGTGCGTGCAGTGGGGGGATGCGTGTGCAATGGGGAGGAGACCCCCCCACCTGCGGGGCCCCAGCGTCCAAGTGCATCCTCCCCCCCCCCCCCCCGTGCATGCAGCACCTGCGGCCGGCGGGCGTGGGGGGAGGGGCGCGGCTCGGACGCCGGGGCCCCGCACGACCCCCGTGTCCAGCCTCCCCCCCCCCCCGCCGCAGTGGCGGCCCCGGACGCGCGTGGAGGCGGCGGCGGTAAGAACCGGGGCGGGGAGGGCGAGCCCGAACCGGGCCCCGCTCCCGCAGCGGCCCCGGGCGGGACTCGAACCCGCGGCGGCGGCGGCGCCTCCCCGGGCGGGACTCGAACCCGCGGCGGCGGCGGCGCGATCGATCCCCGCGGCCGGATCGAAGCGGCTGCGGCGGCGGGTCGATGGGGGCGGGCGGGGCCGGGGCGGGATGGGGTGGGATGGGGACGGAGACTGGGATGGGATGGGATGGAGGTGGGGATGGGAATGGGATAGGGATTGGGATGGGACTGGGATGGGGATGGGATGGGATGGGATGGGATGGGGACGGGATTGGGATGGGGACGGAGACAAGGGTGGGGATTGGGACTGGGACTGGGATGGGGATGGGATGGGATGGGATGGGATGGGATGGGGACGGGATTGGGATGGGGACGGAGACAAGGATGGGGATTGGGACTGGGACTGGGATGGGGATGGGATGGGGTGGAGGTGGGGATGGGAATGGGATGGGGATTGGGACTGGGACTGGGATGGGGATGGGGATGGGATGGGATGGGGACGGGTGGGGGTGGGACTGGGATGGGGATGGGATGGGACTGGGATGGGATGGGATGGGATGGGATGGGATGGGAATGGGGATGGGATGGGACTGGGATGGGATGGGACTGGTATGGGGATGAGACTGGGATGGGGACGGAGACGGGGATGGGGATGGGATGGGGATGGGGGTGGAGGTGGAGGTGGGGATGGGAATGGGATGGGGATTGGGATGGGACCGGGATGGGGATGGGGACGGGAGGGATTGGGAAGGGTGACGAGAGGCTCCTGGCGGGGGTTCTAGGTGTCCGGGTTCCGTGCTCCGCGGCAGGCCCCAGATGGGCGCCATGGGGCAAAAGAGCAGGTGCCGTGGGGCAACATGGCAACACTGTGGGGCAGCATGGCAGCGCCGTAGGACAGGACAGCAGGGGCCGTGGGGCAGGACGGAGGGCGCCGTGGGGCAGCATGGCAGCGCCGTGGGGCAGGACAGCAGGTGCCATGGGGAAGGACAGCAGGCGCCGTGGGGCAGGACAGCAGGCGCCGTGGGTCAGGAAGGCAGCGCCGTGGGGCAGGACAGCAGGCGCCGTGGGGCAGGAAGGCAGCACCGTGGGGCAGGACAGCAGGCACCGTGGGGCAGCATGGCAGTGCCGTGGGGCAGGACAGCAGGCGCCGTGGGGCAGAGCCACTTAACGACCTTTCCTGGGGTTTAATTTGGCGGGGCTGGATCCCCCCCCCCCAGCCTGGCCCCAGCCCGGCCCCTTCCCACGGCCGCAACCCTGGGGGGGTGGGGGGCGCCGGGACCCCCAGCGGGGCGCCCGGCCCCACCGCCGTGACGGACAGCTCTGGCATCGGGCAAATTGGCCGGAGCGGGGGGGGGGGGGGCGGGAGCCGGACGCCTGGGCCCCCTTGAACCACGGTGGGGGGGCCGGGAGCTGGACGCCTGGGCCCCCGCGGGGGAGGGGTGTGGGGGGGGCTGGGGGCCGAGGGCGCTGGGCCGGAGCGGGGTCAGCAGTGGGGGTGGCGGGGGGGGGGGAGAGAGGGGGGCCCGGACGCCTGGGCCCTCTCCTGCCGAGGGCGGCTGGACGGGGGCTCGGGCAGGGGGGAGCCGGGCGCTCGGACGCCTGGGCCCTTTGTGCGTGACCTTGGGCGAGCGGCTCGGCGGCCCCCCCTGGCGCCCCCCCCCGCCCCCGCCTCCTCTCCCCTCCCCCGCGGCCGATCGATCCGCGGAGACGCGGGAACCATTTCCCATTGTCCGGAAAAACCGCGGGGGGGGGACACGGGGGGGGGACACACGGGGGGGGACACACGGGGGGGACACACGGGGGGCACATGGGGGGGCACACGGGGAGGGGGACACACGGGGGGGACGTGGGGACACGGGGGGACACGGCGGCAGCGGCACCCAGACACAAAGGGGGCCAGAGCTGTGCGAAGGCCTGGCGCCCCCCCCGCCCCCCGCCCCGGGTGCACACACATGCGGGTGTGTTTGCACACCCCCGGGTGTGCCAGGGCTGCCAGCGGCACCTGCGGGACACGCGTGCTCGGTTCTCCCGCGTGTGCCATGGCCCGGGCACGCGTTTCCTGTCACTGCCGCAGGGGCACGAGGGCAGCGTGCAAGGTGTGACAGCTTGGTGTGCAAGGGGCAGTGTGCAAGGGGCTGTGTGCAAGAGGCAGCGTGCAAGGGCTGACACGCAAGCTGTGACAGCCTGGTATGCATGGGGCAGTGTGCAAGGGGCAGGTGCATAGAGCAGCGTGCAAGGGGCAGTATACAAAGAGCAGAGAGCAAGAGACAGTGTGCATGGGGCAGTGTGCAAGGGGAAGTGTGCAAGGGGCAGTATACAAAGAGCAGTGTGCAAGAGGCAGTGTGCAAGGGGCAGTGTGCAAGGGGCAGGTGCAAGAGGCAGTGTGCATGGGGCAGCGTGTAAAGGCCAGTGTGCATGGAGCAGCGTGCAAGGCACGTCAGCCCTGCATGCAAACGTGCCCCCCCCAGCCCTCGCACGCGCCTTCCCTTGCGCCCGCCCCACGGCCAGGGGCGGTTGCACGGGCCCTGGCGCCCCTCGCCCAGCGGCGGCAGCCCTGGCACGCGCGCGTGCACGGGCGGGGGGCGGCGGGGGCGGCCCCGCTCCCCCGGGAGCCGGCGCTCGCTGGCGGTCGATGGCCGCGCGGCGCGCGGTGATTATTGTCTTGTTCGGAGTCAAAAGCATCGATCGCCCGAGAAATATGAGCCGGAGCCGCCGCGGCTCTTCCCGCCGCCGCCCCCGGGCCCTGCACACGCGCGTGCCGGGGCCGTGCGGCTGCCTGGCACGTGCTCGCGCGGCGCGCGGCGCGGCTCTGCTCGGCGGTGCGGCACGGCCGCCCTGCGGCGTGCCGCGGCGGTGTGTTGCACGGCTGCGCCGTGTTGCACGCTCCCCGCGGGGCAGCGCCGCGCTGCGTTGCACGGCTGCGCCGTGCCGGCCCCCGGTGCACCAGCGTGTTGCACGGCCATGCTGTTGTGCATGCTCCCTGCTTCGGGGCCGTGTGGCAGGGCTGTGCCGTGTCGTGTGCTGCATGGGCAGCGACGCCGGGCTGGGTTGTGCACAGTCGTGCTGGGTTGTGCACAGTTGTGCACGGTCCATGCGGCGATGGCGTGTTGCACAGCGTGTGCTGTGCGCAGCAACGGGGTGCCGTGTCGCGAGGCCGTGCGGTGTCGTGCACCATCTGTGCAGTGATGCCGTGCTGTGTTGTGCACAGTTGTGCCGTGTTGTATGCAGTTGTGCTGATTTACACGACTGCGCCGTGTTGTGCACGCTCCGTGCAGTGGTGCCAAGCTGCGTTGTGCACGGTGGTGCTGCACTGTGTGTGGTTGTGCCATGGCACATGGTTTTGCCGTGTTGTGCATGGTTGTGTTGTTGTGTCGTGTGTTGTGCATGGTTGTGCCACGTTGCCCGGCTGTGCCACATTGTGCACGCTCCATGCACATGTGCTGTGTTGTGCGCAGTTGTGCACGGTTGTGCCTCATTGTGTGCACGCTGGGTACAGCAGCGCCGTGTTGCATTGTGCACAGTTGTGCGCAGCTGTGCTATGTTGTGCACGCTGGTGCAGCGGCACTGTGTTGCACTGTGCACAGTTGTGCACAGTTGTGCCCGGCTGTGCTGCGTTGTGCACGCTGGGTGCAGCGGTGCTGTGTTGCACTGTGCACAGTTGTGCACAGTTGTGCCCGGCCGTGCTGCGTTGTGCACGCTGGGTGCAGCGGTGCTGTGTTGCACTGTGCACAGTTGTGCACGGTTGTGCCCGGCCGTGCTGCGTTGTGCACGCTGGGTGCAGTGGTGCTGTGTTGCACTGTGCACAGTTGTGCACGGTAGTGCCCGGCCGTGCTGCGTTGTGCACGCTGGGTGCAGCGGTGCTGTGTTGCACTGTGCACAGTTGTGCACAGTTGTGCCCGGCCGTGCTGCGTTGTGCACGCTGGGTGCAGCGGCGCTGTGTTGCACTGTGCACAGTTGTGCACGGTTGTGCTGCGTTGTGCACACTGGGTGCAGCGGTGCTGTGTTGCACTGTGCACAGTTGTGCACGGTTGTGCCCGGCCGTGCTGTGTTGTGCACGCTGGGTGCAGCGGTGCTGTGTTGCACTGTGCACAGTTGTGCACGGTTGTGCCCGGCCGTGCTGCGTTGTGCACGCTGGGTGCAGCGGTGCTGTGTTGCACTGTGCACAGTTGTGCCCGGTTGTGCCCGGCCGTGCTGCGTTGTGCACGCTGGGTGCAGTGGTGCTGTGTTGCACTGTGCACAGTTGTGCACGGTTGTGCCCGGCTGTGCTGTGTTGTGCACGCTGGGTGCAGCGGTGCTGTGTTGCACTGTGCACAGTTGTGCACGGTTGTGCCCGGCCGTGCTGCGTTGTGCACGCTGGGTGCAGCGGTGCTGTGTTGCACTGTGCACAGTTGTGCACGGTTGTGCCCGGCCGTGCTGTGTTGTGCACGCTGGGTGCAGCGGCGTCGTGTCGCCCAGCCGTGCAGCACGGTGTCGCCGGGCCGGGCTCAGCGCCGGCTGCCTGTGGCTGGCTGGGCCCCGGCTCTGCAGGTGTCTGTCTGTCTGTCTGTCTGTCTGCGCGGCCGCCCGGGGTTTCCGGGGCTCCGCGGCGGCGCCAGGCAGGTGCGTGCGGGGCGCCGTGCGCAGCCGTGCGAGCCCGTGCGAGCCGCGGGGTCCTGCTGCCCTCTGGCGAGCTGCGGCGACGGCTCAGCCTGGCCCGGGGGGGCCCGCGGCGGGGACGTGGCCGGCCCCGAGCGTGCCCTGAGCGTGCACCGGAGCCCTGGAGGTGTGCGCAGGGGCATGCACTGAGTGTGCATGGGGCACCCGTGCCCGATGGGGCTGTGCAAGGCCACAGTGTGCTCAGCAGCCCTAGAAGTTTGCAACATGCACCAAGTGTGCATAGGCTGTGTGTGCAAGGCCGTGGAGATGTGCAAGGAGCATGCACCAAGCGTGCACCGGCATGGCAGGAGTGTGCATGGCCCTGGAGGCATGCAAGGAGCAGGCACCGAGCATGCATAGGGTGTGCGTGCATGGCAAGAGTGTGCAATGATGCAGAGATGTGCAAGGAGCAGGTATCAAGCGTGCACAGGGTGCAGAGGCAGGGCAGGAGCGTGCAAGGCCACGGAGGCGTGCGAGGAGCAGGCACCGTGCATGCACAGGGTGCAGAGGCACGGCAGGAGCGTGCAAGGCCGCGGGGGCGTGCGAGGAGCAGGCACCGCGCGTGCACAGGGTGCAGAGGCAGGGCAGGAGCGTGCAGGGGCGCGGGGGCGTGCGAGGAGCAGGCACCGCGCGTGCACAGGGTGCAGAGGCAGGGCAGGAGCGTGCAAGGCTGCGGGGGCGTGCGCGGAGCAGGCACCGCGCGTGCACAGGGTGCAGAGGCAGGGCAGGAGCGTGCAAGGCTGCGGGGGCGTGCGAGGAGCAGGCACCGCGCGTGCACAGGGTGCAGAGGCAGGGCAGGAGCGTGCAAGGCTGCGGGGGCGTGCGAGGAGCAGGCACCGCGCGTGCACAGGGTGCAGAGGCAGGGCAGGAGCGTGCAAGGCTGCGGGGGCGTGCGAGGAGCAGGCACCGCGTGTGCACAGGGTGCAGAGGCAGGGCAGGAGCGTGCAAGGCTGCGGGGGCGTGTGAGGAGCAGGCACCGCGCGTGCACAGGGTGCAGAGGCAGGGCAGGAGCGTGCAAGGCCGCGGGGGCGTGCAAGGAGCAGGCACCGCGCGTGCACAGGGTGCAGAGGCAGGGCAGGAGCGTGCAAGGCCGCGGGGGCGTGCGAGGAGCAGGCACCGCGCGTGCACAGGGTGCAGAGGCAGGGCAGGAGCGTGCAAGGCTGCGGGGGCGTGCGAGGAGCAGGCACCGCGCGTACACAGGGTGCAGAGGCAGGGCAGGAGCGTGCAAGGCTGCGGGGGCATGCGAGGAGCAGGCACCGCGTGTGCACAGGGTGCAGAGGCAGGGCAGGAGCGTGCAAGGCTGCGGGGGCGTGCGAGGAGCAGGCACCGCGCGTGCACAGGGTGCAGAGGCAGGGCAGGAGCGTGCAAGGCTGCGGGGGCGTGCGAGGAGCAGGCACCGCGCGTGCACAGGGTGCAGAGGCAGGGCAGGAGCGTGCAAGGCTGCGGGGGCGTGCGAGGAGCAGGCACCGCGCGTGCACAGGGTGCAGAGGCAGGGCAGGAGTGTGCAGGGGCGCGGGGGCGTGCGAGGAGCAGGCACCGCGCGTGCACAGGGTGCAGAGGCAGGGCAGGAGCGTGCAAGGCTGCAGGGGCGTGCGAGGAGCAGGCACCGCGCGTGCACAGGGTGCAGAGGCAGGGCAGGAGTGTGCAGGGGCGCGGGGGCGTGCGAGGAGCAGGCACCGCGCGTGCACAGGGTGCAGAGGCAGGGCAGGAGCGTGCAAGGCTGCGGGGGCGTGTGAGGAGCAGGCACCGCGCGTGCACAGGGTGCAGAGGCAGGGCAGGAGCGTGCAAGGCTGCGGGGGCGTGCGAGGAGCAGGCACCGCGCGTGCACAGGGTGCAGAGGCAGGGCAGGAGTGTGCAGGGGCGCGGGGGCGTGCGAGGAGCAGGCACCGCGCGTGCACAGGGTGCAGAGGCAGGGCAGGAGCGTGCAAGGCTGCGGGGGCGTGCGAGGAGCAGGCACCGCGCGTGCACAGGGTGCAGAGGCAGGGCAGGAGTGTGCAGGGGCGCGGGGGCGTGCGAGGAGCAGGCACCGCGCGTGCACAGGGTGCAGAGGCAGGGCAGGAGCGTGCAAGGCTGCGGGGGCGTGCGAGGAGCAGGCACCGCGTGTGCACAGGGTGCAGAGGCAGGGCAGGAGCGTGCAAGGCTGCGGGGGCGTGCGAGGAGCAGGCACCGCGCGTGCACAGGGTGCAGAGGCAGGGCAGGAGTGTGCAGGGGCGCGGGGGCGTGCGAGGAGCAGGCACCGCGCGTGCACAGGGTGCAGAGGCAGGGCAGGAGCGTGCAAGGCTGCGGGGGCGTGCGAGGAGCAGGCACCGCGCGTGCACAGGGTGCAGAGGCAGGGCAGGAGTGTGCAGGGGCGCGGGGGCGTGCGAGGAGCAGGCACCGCGCGTGCACAGGGTGCAGAGGCAGGGCAGGAGCGTGCAAGGCTGCGGGGGCGTGCGAGGAGCAGGCACCGCGCGTGCACAGGGTGCAGAGGCAGGGCAGGAGTGTGCAGGGGCGCGGGGGCGTGCGAGGAGCAGGCACCGCGCGTGCACAGGGTGCAGAGGCAGGGCAGGAGCGTGCAAGGCTGCGGGGGCGTGCGAGGAGCAGGCACCGCGCGTGCACAGGGTGCAGAGGCAGGGCAGGAGCGTGCAAGGCTGCGGGGGCGTGCGAGGAGCAGGCACCGCGTGTGCACAGGGTGCAGAGGCAGGGCAGGAGCGTGCAAGGCTGCGGGGGCGTGCGAGGAGCAGGCACCGCGCGTGCACAGGGTGCAGAGGCAGGGCAGGAGTGTGCAGGGGCGCGGGGGCGTGCGAGGAGCAGGCACCGCGCGTGCACAGGGTGCAGAGGCAGGGCAGGAGCGTGCAAGGCTGCGGGGGCGTGCGAGGAGCAGGCACCGCGCGTGCACAGGGTGCAGAGGCAGGGCAGGAGTGTGCAGGGGCGCGGGGGCGAGCGCCGAGCGGGCCGGGGCTCCGGGGCGAGCGTGCGGCACGCGCACGTGCGCGGGGCGGCCGCGCCGAGGCGGCCCACGTGCGGCGCCCGCCGGCCCCGTTTCCTCCCAGCTGCTTCCTGGTGCCGCCGGCGGCAGCGCCGTGGGGCCGCCCCACACGCGCCCCCCCGCCGCAGGGGGCCGCCGCGGCCCCGGCCCCGCTATGGTGATCCCGGCCATGTGGGCAGCAGGTACCGGGGGGCCGGGGCCCACGGCGGCACCCGGCGCGGCGCCATGGGGGGGCGCCGTGGGGCCCTGCGGGGGCTCAGCGTCCCTGCTGTGGGGTGCTGTGGGGCCCATGGGGCTGTGCTGGGGCTCAGCGTCCCTGCTATGGGGTGCTGTGGGGTGCCGTGGGGCCCGCGGGACCGTGCTGGGGCTCAGGGTCCCCGCTATGGGGTGCTGTGGGGCCCATGGGGCTGTGCTGGGCCTCAGCATCCCCGTTATGGGGTGCTGTGGGGCTGTGCTGGGGCTCAGTGTCCCCGCTGTGTGGTGCTATGGGGCACTGGGGCCCTATGGGGGTTCAGGGTCCCCACTATGGGGTGCTCTGGGGTGCTCTGGGGTGCTCTGGGGTTGTGCTGGGCCTCAGGGTGCCCGTTATGGGGTGCTGTGGGGTGCTGTGGGGCCCATGGGGCTGTGCTGGGGCTCAGTGTCCTTGCTATGGGGTGCTGTGGGGTGCCGTGGGGCCCGCGGGACCGTGCTGGGGCTCAGGGTCCCCGCCATGGGGTGCTGTGGGGTGCTTTGAGCTCCATGGGACCGTGCTGGGGCTCAGCATCCCTGCTATGGGGTGCTGTGGGGCCCATGGGGCTGTGCTGGGGCTCAGCGTCCCTGTTATGGGGTGGTGTGGGGTGGTGTGGGGCCGTGCTGGGGCTCAGTGTCCCCGCTGTGTGGTGCTATGGGGCACTGGGGCCCTATGGGGGTTCAGGGTCCCCGCTATGGGGTGCTGTGGGGTGCTGTGGGGCCCATGGGGCTGTGCTGGGGCTCAGTGTCCCTGCTATGGGGTGTTGTGCGGTGCTATGGGGTGCCGTGGGGCCATGCTGGGGCTCAGAGTCCTTGCTATGGGGTGCTCTGGGGCGCTATGGGGCCCATGGGGCTGTGCTGGGGCTCAGCGTCCCTGTTATGGGGTGGTGTGGGGTGGTGTGGGGCCATGCTGGGGCTCAGAGTCCTTGCTATGGGGTGCTCTGGGGTGCTATGGGGCCCATGGGGTTGTGCTGGGGCTCAGCGTCCGCGCTGTGGGGGGCTCTGGGGCACTGTGGGGCCATGCTGGGGTCAAGGTCTCTGCTGTGGGGTGCTCTGGGGTGCTCTGGGTACCACAGGGCCGTGCTGTGGCTCAGCATCCCTGCTGTGGGGTGCTGTGGGGCCCATGGGGCTGTGCTGGGTCTCAGGGTCCCCGCTATGGGGTGCTGTGGGGTGCTGTGGGGCCCATGGGGCTGTGCTGGGTCTCAGGGTCCCCGCTGTGGGGTGCAGTGGGGCCCATGGGGCTGTGCTGGGTCTCAGGGTCCCCGCTGTGGGGCCCGTGGGGCCCATGGGGCTGTGCTGGAGCTCAGGATTCCTGCTGTGGGGTGCTATGGGGTGCCGTGGGGCTGTGCTGGGGCTCAGGGTCCCCACTATGGGGTGCTATGGGGCACTGTGGGGCCATGCTGGGACTCAGGGTCCCCGCTATGGGGTGCTGTGGGGTGCTATGGGGCACTGTGGGGCCATGCTGGGGCTCAGGGTCCCCGCTATGGGGTGCTGTGGGGCACTGTGGGTCTGTGCTGAGTGCAGCATCACTGGTGCGGGGTGCTGTGGGGCTGGGTGTCCCCCATGTGGGGTGTTATGGGGCTGGGTGTCCCTTATGTGGGTGCTGTGGGGCTGGGTGTCCCCAGTGGGGGTGCTGTGGGGCTGGGTGTCCCCGATATGGGTGCCATGGGGCTCGGGCTGATACTGGCCAGAGGAGGGTGCTGGGGGCCTGGGGGTGCTGGGGGTCGGGGTGGGGGGTCCTCGGTGTGGGTCGGGGTGGGGGGGCTCCCCGGGGGGCAGTTGGGGGTCCCCAGTGTGGGTCGGGTTGGGGGGTCCCCGGCATGGGTTGGGGTGGGGGGGTCCCCGGGGGGCGGTCGGGGGTCCCCGATGTGGGTCGGGGTGGGGGGTCCCCGGGGGGCGGTCGGGGGTCCCCGATGTGGGTCGGGGTGGGGGGGGTCCCCGGGGGGGGGGGGCGGCAGCTTCCTGGCAGCTAAATTTAGGCCGTTTTCAGTAAATCAGAGGCTGTTTTTAAACGAGCTAAAAATGTGAAAGGGAAACGAAGAGGGGAAGTGAAAGTGCCGGGGGGGGCGGGGGGCAGCGTGCACACACACCATGCACACGCGCCGTGCACAGACATCATGCGTGCACACGCACCGTGCACACGCACCGTGCACATGCACCGTGCACAGACATCATGCGTGCACACGCACTGTGCATGATGCACACGCGCCCAGCGGCACACGCGTGTCGCCCCATCGCATGCTCACGGGCACCCGCCCAATGCCCCGGCTGCGCACACGCGTGTGCAGCGGGGCCGGTTGCGGGTACCGGCCCTGTCCCCCCGCCCCGCGTGCAGCTCTGGCTGTGCGTGTGCACGGGCACGCTCGCGCACGGGGAGGGGGAGGCACACCAGGGCCTGGCTGCAGGGCTTTGCACGTGCCCCATGCCCCTTGCACATGCATCAGGCCCCTCGCGCACATGCACCGTACCCCTTGCACACGCACCACGCCCTTTGCATGTGCTCCACGCGCCTTGCATGTGCCGTGCTCTTGGATGCATGACACATCCCTTGCACGCACGCTCTGTCTCTTGGACACACACATGCCCCTTGCTTGCACACCATGTCTCTTGTATGTGCACACCGTGCTCACATGCATACACACCATGCCTCTTGTATGCACATCATGCCCCTTGCACGTGCACGCCATGCCCCTTGCACATGTGCACAGTGTTGTGCACATATGTTGTGCTGCTTGCATGAGCGCCACGGCCCTTGCATGCATATGCCATGCTCCTTGCACACATGCCCTGGGCCCCTTGCACACCTGCTGGGCCTCTTGCACAGCCATTGGGTCTGTTGCACACACACCATGGCCCTTGCATGCACATGCCATCCCCCTTGCACACCCACAAGACCCCTTGCATGCCAGCCGTGCCCCTTGCACGCACACTGAGGCCTTTGCATGCACACGTCATGCTCATTGCACACACACACACTACATGGCTTGCATGCCAGCAGTGCCCATTGCATATGCGCCGTGGCCCTTGCATGCACACGCCTTGCTCTTTGCACACTCACCAGGCCCCTTGCACGCCAGCCGTGCCCCTTGCATATGCGCCGTGGCCCTTGCATGCACACACCTTGCTCTTTGCACACTCACCAGGCCCCTTGCGTGCTAGCTGTGCCCCTTGCACGCGCGCCATGGCCCGTGCAGGCACATGCCATGCTCCTTGAACACCCACCAGGTCCCTTGCACGCCCAGAAGGCCCCGTACATGCACACAGAGCCCCCTGCCCACGTGCCGTGGCCTTTGCATGCGCCCGCCGTGCTCCTTGCACGCCCAGCAGGCCCCTTGCACGCACACAGCGCCCCTGGCACGCACACGCCGTGCTCCTTGCACGCGCGCCAGGCCCTCGGCGGGGCGCTGCCGGCCCGGGCGCCCTCGCGGCTGCGCGCGCCCGGGTGCACGCGCGGGTGCAGGCGCGGGGGCGCCCGCCGGCCCCCCCGGGCTCCCCGCTCGCCCCCGGGGTTTCGGGCGCTCGTTAGTGACTCAGTGGCTCATGCAAATGAGGCCGGGCCGGGCCGGGCGCCCCCGGCTCCGCGGGGCCCAGTCGCGCCCGCCGCCCGGGGGGCAGAGGTACCGGCAGGGGGGGGCGGCGGCGGGCGCCCGGACGCCTGGGCCCCTCGCTGGCCTCAGCCCCTCTCTGTGCCCCCCCACCCCCCCCCCCAGAACTAAGGATGTCTAAAGCCCTGGAGGCGGAGAAGGCGCGAGCGGAGCTGCACGGGGAGCACCCAGGTGCCGTGGGGACGGGGGGGGGGGGGGACTTGGGGGGCACTGGGGACGGGCGGGGATCCGGGGGGCACGGGGGACTGGGGGAATAGGGGGACACTGGGGGCACTGTGGACGGGGGGGCACTGCGGACGGGGGGGACCCGGGGGGCAGTGGGGATGGGGGGAATGGGGGGACACTGGGAACGGGGGGGACCCGGGGGGCACTGGGGATGGGGGGGACCCGGGGGGCACTGGGGACGAGGGGAATGGGGGGACATGGGACGGGGGGGACCCGGGGGGGCACTGGGGATGGGGGGAATGGGGGGACACTGGGGACAGGGGGGAGGCACTGAGGATGGGAGGATTCAGGGGGCACTGGGGACGGGGGGAATGGGGGACACTGGGGACAGGGGGGAAGCACTGGGGATGGGGGGACTCGGGGGGCACTGGGGACAGGGGGGACCCGGGGGGGCACTGGGGATGGGGGGAATGGGGGACACTGGGGACAGGGGGGAGGCACTGAGGATGGGAGGATTCAGGGGGCACTGGGGACGGGGGGGACCCGGGGGGGCACTGGGGACGGGGGGAATGGGGGGACACTGGGGACAGGGGGGAGGCACATGGGATGGGGGGACTCGGGGGGCACTGGGGACAGGGGGGACCCGGGGGGGCACTGGGGACGGGGGGAATGGGGGACACTGGGGACAGGGGGGAGGCACTGAGGATGGGAGGATTCAGGGGGCACTGGGGACGGGGGGGACCCGGGGGGGCACTGGGGACGGGGGGAATGGGGGGACACTGGGGGCACTGTGGACGGGGGGGCACTGCGGACGGGGGGGACCCGGGGGGCAGTGGGGATGGGGGGAATGGGGGGACACTGGGAACGGGGGGGACCCGGGGGGCACTGGGGATGGGGGGGACCCGGGGGGCACTGGGGACGAGGGGAATGGGGGGACATGGGACGGGGGGGACCCGGGGGGGCACTGGGGATGGGGGGAATGGGGGGACACTGGGGACAGGGGGGAGGCACTGAGGATGGGAGGATTCAGGGGGCACTGGGGACGGGGGGGACCCGGGGGGGCACTGGGGACGGGGGGGAATGGGGGGACACTGGGGACGGGGGAGGCACTGGGGATGGGGGGACTCTGGGGGCACTGGGGACGGGGGGGACCCGGGGGGGCACTGGGGATGGGGGGACTCGGGGGGCACTGGGGATGGGGGGAATGGGGCTACACTTGGGACATGGGGGGACCCGGGGGGGAGACAGTGGGGGGGGGACAGGGGGACACTTGGGACAGGGGGACCCGGGGGGGACAGTGGGGGGGGGACAGGGGGACACTTGGGACAGGGGGACCCAGGGGGGACACGGGATGGGGGGACACTGGGGGACCTGGAGGGGACTGGGGACTCATGGGGGACCTAGAGGGGAAAGGGGCCCCATAGGGGACCCATAGGAGACAAAGGGGACCCTTAGGGGACGGGGGGACATGGGACCCATGGGGGACCCATAGGGGACAGGGGGGACCTGGAGGGGCTGGGGGAGGACAACGGACCCATAGGGGGCCCATAGGGGACGGGGGGGACAAGGGACCATAGGGAACCTAGAGGAGACAGAGAGACCCATAGGGGACAGGGGGGATCCATAGGGGACCCAGAGGGGACAGCGGGGGGGATCCATAGGGGACCCATAGGGGACGGGAGGATCCATAGGGGACCCAGAGGGGACAGGGGAGATCCATAGGGGACCCATAGGGGACAGGAGGATCCATAGGGGACCCAGAGGGGATGGGGGGGGATCCATAGGGGACCCATAGGGGACGGGAGGATCCATAGGGGACCCAGAGGGGACAGGGGGCATCTATAGGGGACCCATAGGGGACAGGAGGATCCATAGGGGACCCAGAGGGGACAGGGGGCATCTATAGGGGACCCAGAGGGGACAGGAGGATCCATAGGGGACCCAGAGGGGACAGGGAGACCTTCAGGGGACCTGGGAGACCCACAGGGGACCCATAGGGGATGGGGGGGGCCTGGGGATGGGGGACCCATGGGGGACCCGGAGGATCCATAGGGGTCGAGGCCCCACAGCGCACCCTGAGGGGTTGGGGGGAGATATGGGGCCAGCTGGGGGCTGGGGGGGGCTGGGATATGGGGGGGCTGGGGGTGACCCCCGACCCCCCCCCCCCGTTCTCATTACAGACACAGAAAGGAATGGACCCGACGCGAACCACCAGGTGAGATGGGGGGCGGCCGTGGGGCAGGTGGGGGGGGTGGGGGGCAGGCGTAGGGGGTGTGGGGAGCTGGGGGGCAGCCGTGGGGCAGGTGGGGGGGGTCGTGGGGAGCTGGGGGGCAGGCGTGGGGGGTGTGGGGAGCTGGGGGGCAGGCGTGGGGCAGGTGGGGGGGGGTGTGGGGGGCAGGTGAGGGGGGTCATGGGGAGCTGAGGGCAGGCGTGGGGGGTGTGGGGAGCTGGGGGGCGGCAGTGGGGCAGCCGTGGGTGGCTGGGGTGGGCAGTGGGGCAGGTGGGTGGGGCTGGGGGGCCATGGGGGGGCTGGGGGGCAGCTGGGGGGTGCAGGGTGGCTATGGGGCAGCCGGGCGGTGCCGTGGGGGTGCTGGTGGGGCTGTAGGGCAAGCCGTGGGGCAGCCGTGGGGCAGCCCGTGGGTCCCTGTCCCCCTAACCGGCCCCCCATCCCCACGGCCAGCAGAACAAGGCCCCCCCGTTTGCACCCGCCCCGCCCCGGCCCCGGAGCCAAGGTAACCCCCCCCCCCGCCCCACAGCCAGCCCCCACGCCCTGCCCCACGGCCCCGCCATCCCCCCGATCCCCAGTTCCCCCTGCCCCCCATCCCGCCCCACATCCCCCCCAGCTCCCCCCTGCCCCCCCATCCCGCCCCCATCTCCCTGCTCGCCCTGTCCCCCATCCTGCCCCATATCCCCCCGCCCCCCACATCCCGCCCCACATCCCCCCGATCCCCCAGTTCCCCCTGCCCCCATCCCGCCCCACATCCCCCCCAGCTCCCCCTGCCCCCCCATCCACCCCATCTCCCTGCTCGCCCTGCCCCCATCCCGCCCCACATCCCCCCCAGCTCCCCCTGCTCCCTCATCCTGCCCCCCAGTCGCCCCATCCTCCCCATCCCCTCGATCCCCCAGTTCCCCCCGCCCCCCCATCCCGCCCCACAATCCCCCCCAGCTCCCCTGCCCCCCGCCCGCCCATCCCGCCCCACATCCCCCCCCGCCCCCCGGGCGGTTCCTGTTTGGGCGGCGGGTGCGGGCGGTGACTCAGGGGGGGGGGGGGCGGGGGGCGGGGGGAAATCCCGGCCCGGGGGCGGCGGCAAAACAGGAAGCGCCTCCGGGGGGGGCGGGGAGCGGGGCCCCCCCCGCCCACCTGCCCCGGGAGCTCCCCCCCCCGGGGCAGCCCCCCCGAGCCCCACGGGGAGCCCCCCCGGGCTGCCCCCCCCCAGCCGCACACGGGGGTCTCCGCGGTGCAGCTCCCCCCAGCCCCACGCGGGGATGTCACGAGGGGTC
>NW_026907641.1:0-48220 GCF_028389875.1 Rhea pennata | reverse complement strand
GAGGCACACCTACAAGCCAGCTGAGATGGGCTTTGCCTAAGAGTCAGGGAAGTGGCGAGCGGAACAAGGGATGTGCTGCACAGCTTCCCTCGCAGGCAGATTCCCTCCTGGGGCGCTTACTTCTCTTGCCTTAGTGCCCTGCTTTGTTTGGAGGCTGTTTGCGGACAGCAGCACACACAGCGGGAAGGTGCGCGCTGGCCAGCTCCAAGTCTCGGCACATAGAAGCGCAAGCGAGGCCACCAGCTCGCGGTTTGTCCCGGGCATGGAAGCAGCATGCTGCGTGCCCAGAAGACATCCCGCACTGTCCTGCCTGCCACGGGGCTGCTTCTGAGCACGGAGGCACACCTACAAGCCAGCTGAGATGGGCTTTGCCCTAAGAGTCAGGGAAGTGGCGAGCGGAACAAGGGATGTGCTGCACAGCTTCCCTCGCAGGCAGATTCCCTCCTGGGGCGCTTACTTCTCTTGCCTTAGTGCCCTGCTTTGTTTGGAGGCTGTTTGCGGAGAGCAGCACACACAGCGGGGAAGGTGCGCGCTGGCCAGCTCCAAGTCCTCGGCACATAGAAGCGCAAGCCAGGCACCTGCTCGGAGTTTGTCCCGGGCATGGGAAGCAGCATGCTGCGTGCCCAGAAGACATCCCGCACTGTCCTGCCTGCCACGGGGCTGCTTCTGAGCACGGAGGCACACCTACAAGCCAGCTGAGATGGGCTTTGCCTAAGAGTCAGGGAAGTGGCGAGCGGAACAAGGGATGTGCTGCACAGGTTCCCTCGCAGGCAGATTCCCCTCCTGGGGCTCTTACTTCTCCTGCCTTAGTGCCCTGCTTTGTTTGGAGGCTGTTTGCGGACAGCAGCACACACAGCGGGAAGGTGCGCGCTGGCCAGCTCCAAGTCTCGGCACATAGAAGCGCAAGCCAGGCACCTGCTCGCAGTTTGTCCCGGGCATGGGAAGCAGCATGCTGCGTGCCCAGAAGACATCCCGCACTGTCCTGCCTGCCACGGGGCTGCTTCTGAGCACGGAGGCACACCTACAAGCCAGCTGAGATGGGCTTTGCCTAAGAGTCAGGGAAGTGGCGAGCGGAACAAGGGATGTGCTGCACAGCTTCCCTCGCAGGCAGATTCCCTCCTGGGGCGCTTACTTCTCTTGCCTTAGTGCCCTGCTTTGTTTGGAGGCTGTTTGCGGACAGCAGCACACACAGCGGGAAGGTGCGCGCTGGCCAGCTCCAAGTCTCGACACATAGAAGCGCAAGCGAGGCACCAGCTCGCAGTTTGTCCCGGGCATGGGAAGCAGCATGCTGCGTGCCCAGAAGACATCCCGCACTGTCCTGCCTGCCACGGGGCTGCTTCTGAGCACGGAGGCACACCTACAAGCCAGCTGAGATGGGCTTTGCCTAAGAGTCAGGGAAGTGGCGAGCGGAACAAGGGATGTGCTGCACAGCTTCCCTCGCAGGCAGATTCCCTCCTGGGGCGCTTACTTCTCTTGCCTTAGTGCCCTGCTTTGTTTGGAGGCTGTTTGCGGACAGCAGCACACA
The DNA here is from genome assembly GCF_028389875.1 of Rhea pennata. Classification (NCBI taxonomy): domain Eukaryota; kingdom Metazoa; phylum Chordata; class Aves; order Rheiformes; family Rheidae; genus Rhea; species Rhea pennata. The sequence goes on along the minus strand of NW_026907641.1, from coordinate 46,695 downwards.
CAGCGGGAAGGTGCGCGCTGGCCAGCTCCGTCTCGGCACATAGAAGCGCAAGCGAGGCACCAGCTCGCGGTTTGTCCCGGGCATGGGAAGCAGCATGCTGCGTGCCCAGAAGACATCCCGCACTGTCCTGCCTGCCACGGGGCTGCTTCTGAGCACGGAGGCACACCTACAAGCCAGCTGAGATGGGCTTTGCCTAAGAGTCAGGGAAGTGGCGAGCGGAACAAGGGATGTGCTGCACAGCTTCCCTCGCAGGCAGATTCCCTCCTGGGGCGCTTACTTCTCTTGCCTTAGTGGCCCTGCTTTGTTTGGAGGCTGTTTGCGGACAGCAGCACACACAGCGGGAAGGTGCGCGCTGGCCAGCTCCAAGTCTCGGCACATAGAAGCGCAAGCCAGGCACCTGCTCGCAGTTTGTCCCGGGCATGGGAAGCAGCATGCTGCGTGCCCAGAAGACATCCCGCACTGTCCTGCCTGCCCACGGGGCTGCTTCTGAGCACGGAGGCACGCCTACAAGCCAGCTGAGATGGGCTTTGCCTAAGAGTCAGGGAAGTGGCGAGCGGAACAAGGGATGTGCTGCACAGGTTCCCTCGCAGGCAGATTCCCTCCTGGGGCGCTTACTTCTCTTGCCTTAGTGCCCTGCTTTGTTTGGAGGCTGTTTGCGGACAGCAGCACACACAGCGGGAAGGTGCGCGCTGGCCAGCTCCAAGTCTCGGCACATAGAAGCGCAAGCCAGGCACCAGCTCGCGGTTTGTCCCGGGCATGGGAAGCAGCATGCTGCGTGCCCAGAAGACATCCCGCACTGTCCTGCCTGCCACGGGGCTGCTTCTGAGCACGGAGGCACACCTACAAGCCAGCTGAGATGGGCTTTGCCTAAGAGTCAGGGAAGTGGCGAGCGGAACAAGGGATGTGCTGCACAGCTTCCCTCGCAGGCAGATTCCCTCCTGGGGCGCTTACTTCTCTTGCCTTAGTGCCCTGCTTTGTTTGGAGGCTGTTTGCGGAGAGCAGCACACACAGCGGGAAGGTGCGCGCTGGCCAGCTCCAAGTCTCGGCACATAGAAGCGCAAGCCAGGCACCTGCTCGGAGTTTGTCCCGGGCATGGGAAGCAGCATGCTGCGTGCCCAGAAGACATCCCGCACTGTCCTGCCTGCCACGGGGCTGCTTCTGAGCACGGAGGCACACCTACAAGCCAGCTGAGATGGGCTTTGCCTAAGAGTCAGGGAAGTGGCGAGCGGAACAAGGGATGTGCTGCACAGCTTCCCTCGCAGGCAGATTCCCTCCTGGGGCGCTTACTTCTCTTGCCTTAGTGCCCTGCTTTGTTTGGAGGCTGTTTGCGGAGAGCAGCACACACAGCGGGAAGGTGCGCGCTGGCCAGCTCCAAGTCTCGGCACATAGAAGCGCAAGCGAGGCACCAGCTCGCAGTTTGTCCCGGGCATGGGAAGCAGCATGCTGCGTGCCCAGAAGACATCCCGCACTGTCCTGCCTGCCACGGGGCTGCTTCTGAGCACGGAGGCACGCCTACAAGCCAGCTGAGATGGGCTTTGCCTAAGAGTCAGGGAAGTGGCGAGCGGAACAAGGGATGTGCTGCACAGCTTCCCTCGCAGGCAGATTCCCTCCTGGGGCGCTTACTTCTCTTGCCTTAGTGCCCTGCTTTGTTTGGAGGCTGTTTGCGGACAGCAGCACACACAGCGGGAAGGTGCGCGCTGGCCAGCTCCAAGTCTCGGCACATAGAAGCGCAAGCGAGGCACCAGCTCGCGGTTTGTCCCGGGCATGGGAAGCAGCATGCTGCGTGCCCAGAAGACATCCCGCACTGTCCTGCCTGCCACGGGGCTGCTTCTGAGCACGGAGGCACACCTACAAGCCAGCTGAGATGGGCTTTGCCTAAGAGTCAGGGAAGTGGCGAGCGGAACAAGGGATGTGCTGCACAGCTTCCCTCGCAGGCAGATTCCCTCCTGGGGCGCTTACTTCTCTTGCCTTAGTGCCCTGCTTTGTTTGGAGGCCTGTTTTGCGGACAGCAGCACACACAGCGGGAAGGTGCGCGCTGGCCAGCTCCAAGTCTCGCACATAGAAGCGCAAGCAAGGCACCTGCTCGCAGTTTGTCCCGGGCATGGGAAGCAGCATGCTGCGTGCCCAGAAGACATCCCGCACTGTCCTGCCTGCCACGGGGCTGCTTCTGAGCACGGAGGCACGCCTACAAGCCAGCTGAGATGGGCTTTGCCTAAGAGTCAGGGAAGTGGCGAGCGGAACAAGGGATGTGCTGCACAGCTTTCCCTCGCAGGCAGATTCCCTCCTGGGGCGCTTACTTCTCTTGCCTTAGTGCCCTGCTTTGTTTGGAGGCTGTTTGCGGACAGCAGCACACACAGCGGGAAGGTGCGCGCTGGCCAGCTCCAAGTCTCGACACATAGAAGCGCAAGCGAGGCACCAGCTCGCGGTTTGTCCCGGGCATGGGAAGCAGCATGCTGCGTGCCCAGAAGACATCCCGCACTGTCCTGCCTGCCACGGGGCTGCTTCTGAGCACGGAGGCACGCCTACAAGCCAGCTGAGATGGGCTTTGCCTAAGAGTCAGGGAAGTGGCGAGCGGAACAAGGGATGTGCTGCACAGCTTCCCTCGCAGGCAGATTCCCTCCTGGGGCGCTTACTCTCTTGCCTTAGTGCCCTGCTTTGTTTGGAGGCTATTTGCGGACAGCAGCACACACAGCGGGAAGGTGCGCGCTGGCCAGCTCCAAGTCTCGGCACATAGAAGCGCAAGCGAGGCACCAGCTCGCAGTTTGTCCCGGGCATGGGAAGCAGCATGCTGCGTGCCCAGAAGACATCCCGCACTGTCCTGCCTGCCACGGGGCTGCTTCTGAGCACGGAGGGCACACCTACAAGCCAGCTGAGATGGGCTTTGCCTAAGAGTCAGGGAAGTGGCGAGCGGAACAAGGGATGTGCTGCACAGCTTCCCTCGCAGGCAGATTCCCTCCTGGGGCGCTTACTTCTCTTGCCTTAGTGCCCTGCTTTGTTTGGAGGCTGTTTGCGGACAGCAGCACACACAGCGGGAAGGTGCGCGCTGGCCAGCTCCAAGTCTCGGCACATAGAAGCGCAAGCGAGGCACCAGCTCGCGGTTTGTCCCGGGCATGGGAAGCAGCATGCTGCGTGCCCAGAAGACATCCCGCACTGTCCTGCCTGCCACGGGGCTGCTTCTGAGCACGGAGGCACACCTACAAGCCAGCTGAGATGGGCTTTGCCTAAGAGTCAGGGAAGTGGCGAGCGGAACAAGGGATGTGCTGCACAGCTTCCCTCGCAGGCAGATTCCCTCCTGGGGCGCTTACTTCTCTTGCCTTAGTGCCCTGCTTTGTTTGGAGGCTGTTTGCGGACAGCAGCACACACAGCGGGAAGGTGCGCGCTTGGCCAGCTCCAAGTCTCGGCACATAGAAGCGCAAGCGAGGCACCAGCTCGCGGTTTGTCCCGGGCATGGGAAGCAGCATGCTGCGTGCCCAGAAGACATCCCGCACTGTCCTGCCTGCCACGGGGCTGCTTCTGAGCACGGAGGCACACCTACAAGCCAGCTGAGATGGGCTTTGCCTAAGAGTCAGGGAAGTGGCGAGCGGAACAAGGGATGTGCTGCACAGCTTCCCTCGCAGGCAGATTCCCTCCTGGGGCGCTTACTTCTCTTGCCTTAGTGCCCTGCTTTGTTTGGAGGCTGTTTGCGGACAGCAGCACACACAGCGGGAAGGTGCGCGCTGGCCAGCTCCAAGTCTCGGCACATAGAAGCGCAAGCCAGGCACCAGCTCGCGGTTTGTCCCGGGCATGGGAAGCAGCATGCTGCGTGCCCAGAAGACATCCCGCACTGTCCTGCCTGCCACGGGGCTGCTTCTTAGCACGGAGGCACACCTACAAGCCAGCTGAGATGGGCTTTGCCTAAGAGTCAGGGAAGTGGCGAGCGGAACAAGGGATGTGCTGCACAGCTTCCCTCGCAGGCAGATTCCCTCCTGGGGCGCTTACTTCTCTTGCCTTAGTGCCCTGCTTTGTTTGGAGGCTGTTTGCGGACAGCAGCACACACAGCGGGAAGGTGCGCGCTGGCCAGCTCCAAGTCTCGGCACATAGAAGCGCAAAGCGAGGCACCAGCTCGCGGTTTGTCCCGGGCATGGGAAGCAGCATGCTGCGTGCCCAGAAGACATCCCGCACTGTCCTGCCTGCCACGGGGCTGCTTCTGAGCACGGAGGCACACCTACAAGCCAGCTGAGATGGGCTTTGCCTAAGAGTCAGGGAAGTGGCGAGCGGAACAAGGGATGTGCTGCACAGCTTCCCTCGCAGGCAGATTCCCTCCTGGGGCGCTTACTTCTCTTGCCTTAGTGCCCTGCTTTGTTTGGAGGCTGTTTGCGGAGAGCAGCACACACAGCGGGAAGGTGCGCGCTGGCCAGCTCCAAGTCTCGGCACATAGAAGCGCAAGCCAGGCACCTGCTCGGAGTTTGTCCCGGGCATGGGAAGCAGCATGCTGCGTGCCCAGAAGACATCCCGCACTGTCCTGCCTGCCACGGGGCTGCTTCTGAGCACGGAGGCACACCTACAAGCCAGCTGAGATGGGCTTTGCCTAAGAGTCAGGGAAGTGGCGAGCGGAACAAGGGATGTGCTGCACAGCTTCCCTCGCAGGCAGATTCCCTCCTGGGGCGCTTACTTCTCTTGCCTTAGTGCCCTGCTTTGTTTGGAGGCTGTTTGCGGAGAGCAGCACACACAGCGGGAAGGTGCGCGCTGGCCAGCTCCAAGTCTCGACACATAGAAGCGCAAGCGAGGCACCAGCTCGCGGTTTGTCCCGGGCACGGGAAGCAGCATGCTGCGTGCCCAGAAGACATCCCGCACTGTCCTGCCTGCCACGGGGCTGCTTCTGAGCACGGAGGCACACCTACAAGCCAGCTGAGATGGGCTTTGCCTAAGAGTCAGGGAAGTGGCGAGCGGAACAAGGGATGTGCTGCACAGCTTCCCTCGCAGGCAGATTCCCTCCTGGGGCGCTTACTTCTCTTGCCTTAGTGCCCTGCTTTGTTTGGAGGCTGTTTGCGGACAGCAGCACACACAGCGGGAAGGTGCGCGCTGGCCAGCTCCAAGTCTCGGCACATAGAAGCGCAAGCGAGGCACCAGCTCGCAGTTTGTCCCGGGCATGGGAAGCAGCATGCTGCGTGCCCAGAAGACATCCCGCACTGTCCTGCCTGCCACGGGGCTGCTTCTGAGCACGGAGGCACGCCTACAAGCCAGCTGAGATGGGCTTTGCCTAAGAGTCAGGGAAGTGGCGAGCGGAACAAGGGATGTGCTGCACAGCTTCCCTCGCAGGCAGATTCCCTCCTGGGGCGCTTACTTCTCTTGCCTTAGTGCCCTGCTTTGTTTGGAGGCTGTTTGCGGACAGCAGCACACACAGCGGGAAGGTGCGCGCTGGCCAGCTCCAAGTCTCGGCACATAGAAGCGCAAGCGAGGCACCAGCTCGCGGTTTGTCCCGGGCATGGGAAGCAGCATGCTGCGTGCCCAGAAGACATCCCGCACTGTCCTGCCTGCCACGGGGCTGCTTCTGAGCACGGAGGCACACCTACAAGCCAGCTGAGATGGGCTTTGCCTAAGAGTCAGGGAAGTGGCGAGCGGAACAAGGGATGTGCTGCACAGCTTCCCTCGCAGGCAGATTCCCTCCTGGGGCGCTTACTTCTCTTGCCTTAGTGCCCTGCTTTGTTTGGAGGCTGTTTGCGGACAGCAGCACACACAGCGGGAAGGTGCGCGCTGGCCAGCTCCAAGTCTCGGCACATAGAAGCGCAAGCAAGGCACCTGCTCGCAGTTTGTCCCGGGCATGGGAAGCAGCATGCTGCGTGCCCAGAAGACATCCCGCACTGTCCTGCCTGCCACGGGGCTGCTTCTGAGCACGGAGGCACGCCTACAAGCCAGCTGAGATGGGCTTTGCCTAAGAGTCAGGGAAGTGGCGAGCGGAACAAGGGATGTGCTGCACAGCTTCCCTCGCAGGCAGATTCCCTCCTGGGGCGCTTACTTCTCTTGCCTTAGTGCCCTGCTTTGTTTGGAGGCTGTTTGCGGACAGCAGCACACACAGCGGGAAGGTGCGCGCTGGCCAGCTCCAAGTCTCGACACATAGAAGCGCAAGCGAGGCACCAGCTCGCGGTTTGTCCCGGGCATGGGAAGCAGCATGCTGCGTGCCCAGAAGACATCCCGCACTGTCCTGCCTGCCACGGGGCTGCTTCTGAGCACGGAGGCACGCCTACAAGCCAGCTGAGATGGGCTTTGCCTAAGAGTCAGGGAAGTGGCGAGCGGAACAAGGGATGTGCTGCACAGCTTCCCTCGCAGGCAGATTCCCTCCTGGGGCGCTTACTTCTCTTGCCTTAGTGCCCTGCTTTGTTTGGAGGCTGTTTGCGGACAGCAGCACACACAGCGGGAAGGTGCGCGCTGGCCAGCTCCAAGTCTCGACACATAGAAGCGCAAGCGAGGCACCAGCTCGCGGTTTGTCCCGGGCATGGGAAGCAGCATGCTGCGTGCCCAGAAGACATCCCGCACTGTCCTGCCTGCCACGGGGCTGCTTCTGAGCACGGAGGCACACCTACAAGCCAGCTGAGATGGGCTTTGCCTAAGAGTCAGGGAAGTGGCGAGCGGAACAAGGGATGTGCTGCACAGCTTCCCTCGCAGGCAGATTCCCTCCTGGGGCGCTTACTCTCTTGCCTTAGTGCCCTGCTTTGTTTGGAGGCTATTTGCGGACAGCAGCACACACAGCGGGAAGGTGCGCGCTGGCCAGCTCCAAGTCTCGGCACATAGAAGCGCAAGCCAGGCACCAGCTCGCGGTTTGTCCCGGGCATGGGAAGCAGCATGCTGCGTGCCCAGAAGACATCCCGCACTGTCCTGCCTGCCACGGGGCTGCTTCTGAGCACGGAGGCACACCTACAAGCCAGCTGAGATGGGCTTTGCCTAAGAGTCAGGGAAGTGGCGAGCGGAACAAGGGATGTGCTGCACAGCTTCCCTCGCAGGCAGATTCCCTCCTGGGGCGCTTACTTCTCTTGCCTTAGTGCCCTGCTTTGTTTGGAGGCTGTTTGCGGACAGCAGCACACACAGCGGGAAGGTGCGCGCTGGCCAGCTCCAAGTCTCGGCACATAGAAGCGCAAGCGAGGCACCAGCTCGCGGTTTGTCCCGGGCATGGGAAGCAGCATGCTGCGTGCCCAGAAGACATCCCGCACTGTCCTGCCTGCCACGGGGCTGCTTCTGAGCACGGAGGCACACCTACAAGCCAGCTGAGATGGGCTTTGCCTAAGAGTCAGGGAAGTGGCGAGCGGAACAAGGGATGTGCTGCACAGCTTCCCTCGCAGGCAGATTCCCTCCTGGGGCGCTTACTTCTCTTGCCTTAGTGCCCTGCTTTGTTTGGAGGCTGTTTGCGGACAGCAGCACACACAGCGGGAAGGTGCGCGCTGGCCAGCTCCAAGTCTCGGCACATAGAAGCGCAAGCCAGGCACCTGCTCGGAGTTTGTCCCGGGCATGGGAAGCAGCATGCTGCGTGCCCAGAAGACATCCCGCACTGTCCTGCCTGCCACGGGGCTGCTTCTGAGCACGGAGGCACACCTACAAGCCAGCTGAGATGGGCTTTGCCTAAGAGTCAGGGAAGTGGCGAGCGGAACAAGGGATGTGCTGCACAGCTTCCCTCGCAGGCAGATTCCCTCCTGGGGCGCTTACTTCTCTTGCCTTAGTGCCCTGCTTTGTTTGGAGGCTGTTTGCGGACAGCAGCACACACAGCGGGAAGGTGCGCGCTGGCCAGCTCCAAGTCTCGACACATAGAAGCGCAAGCGAGGCACCAGCTCGCGGTTTGTCCCGGGCATGGGAAGCAGCATGCTGCGTGCCCAGAAGACATCCCGCACTGTCCTGCCTGCCACGGGGCTGCTTCTGAGCACGGAGGCACACCTACAAGCCAGCTGAGATGGGCTTTGCCTAAGAGTCAGGGAAGTGGCGAGCGGAACAAGGGATGTGCTGCACAGCTTCCCTCGCAGGCAGATTCCCTCCTGGGGCGCTTACTTCTCTTGCCTTAGTGCCCTGCTTTGTTTGGAGGCTGTTTGCGGACAGCAGCACACACAGCGGGAAGGTGCGCGCTGGCCAGCTCCAAGTCTCGGCACATAGAAGCGCAAGCGAGGCACCAGCTCGCAGTTTGTCCCGGGCATGGGAAGCAGCATGCTGCGTGCCCAGAAGACATCCCGCACTGTCCTGCCTGCCACGGGGCTGCTTCTGAGCACGGAGGCACACCTACAAGCCAGCTGAGATGGGCTTTGCCTAAGAGTCAGGGAAGTGGCGAGCGGAACAAGGGATGTGCTGCACAGCTTCCCTCGCAGGCAGATTCCCTCCTGGGGCGCTTACTTCTCTTGCCTTAGTGCCCTGCTTTGTTTGGAGGCTGTTTGCGGACAGCAGCACACACAGCGGGAAGGTGCGCGCTGGCCAGCTCCAAGTCTCGGCACATAGAAGCACAAGCGAGGCACCAGCTCGCGGTTTGTCCCGGGCATGGGAAGCAGCATGCTGCGTGCCCAGAAGACATCCCGCACTGTCCTGCCTGCCACGGGGCTGCTTCTGAGCACGGAGGCACACCTACAAGCCAGCTGAGATGGGCTTTGCCTAAGAGTCAGGGAAGTGGCGAGCGGAACAAGGGATGTGCTGCACAGCTTCCCTCGCAGGCAGATTCCCTCCTGGGGCGCTTACTTCTCTTGCCTTAGTGCCCTGCTTTGTTTGGAGGCTGTTTGCGGAGAGCAGCACACACAGCGGGAAGGTGCGCGCTGGCCAGCTCCAAGTCTCGGCACATAGAAGCGCAAGCCAGGCACCTGCTCGGAGTTTGTCCCGGGCATGGGAAGCAGCATGCTGCGTGCCCAGAAGACATCCCGCACTGTCCTGCCTGCCACGGGGCTGCTTCTGAGCACGGAGGCACACCTACAAGCCAGCTGAGATGGGCTTTGCCTAAGAGTCAGGGAAGTGGCGAGCGGAACAAGGGATGTGCTGCACAGCTTCCCTCGCAGGCAGATTCCCTCCTGGGGCGCTTACTTCTCTTGCCTTAGTGCCCTGCTTTGTTTGGAGGCTGTTTGCGGACAGCAGCACACACAGCGGGAAGGTGCGCGCTGGCCAGCTCCAAGTCTCGACACATAGAAGCGCAAGCGAGGCACCAGCTCGCGGTTTGTCCCGGGCATGGGAAGCAGCATGCTGCGTGCCCAGAAGACATCCCGCACTGTCCTGCCTGCCACGGGGCTGCTTCTGAGCACGGAGGCACACCTACAAGCCAGCTGAGATGGGCTTTGCCTAAGAGTCAGGGAAGTGGCGAGCGGAACAAGGGATGTGCTGCACAGCTTCCCTCGCAGGCAGATTCCCTCCTGGGGCGCTTACTTCTCTTGCCTTAGTGCCCTGCTTTGTTTGGAGGCTGTTTGCGGACAGCAGCACACACAGCGGGAAGGTGCGCGCTGGCCAGCTCCAAGTCTCGGCACATAGAAGCGCAAGCCAGGCACCTGCTCGGAGTTTGTCCCGGGCATGGGAAGCAGCATGCTGCGTGCCCAGAAGACATCCCGCACTGTCCTGCCTGCCACGGGGCTGCTTCTGAGCACGGAGGCACACCTACAAGCCAGCTGAGATGGGCTTTGCCTAAGAGTCAGGGAAGTGGCGAGCGGAACAAGGGATGTGCTGCACAGGTTCCCTCGCAGGCAGATTCCCTCCTGGGGCGCTTACTTCTCTTGCCTTAGTGCCCTGCTTTGTTTGGAGGCTGTTTGCGGACAGCAGCACACACAGCGGGAAGGTGCGCGCTGGCCAGCTCCAAGTCTCGGCACATAGAAGCGCAAGCGAGGCACCAGCTCGCGGTTTGTCCCGGGCATGGGAAGCAGCATGCTGCGTGCCCAGAAGACATCCCGCACTGTCCTGCCTGCCACGGGGCTGCTTCTGAGCACGGAGGCACACCTACAAGCCAGCTGAGATGGGCTTTGCCTAAGAGTCAGGGAAGTGGCGAGCGGAACAAGGGATGTGCTGCACAGCTTCCCTCGCAGGCAGATTCCCTCCTGGGGCGCTTACTTCTCTTGCCTTAGTGCCCTGCTTTGTTTGGAGGCTGTTTGCGGACAGCAGCACACACAGCGGGAAGGTGCGCGCTGGCCAGCTCCAAGTCTCGGCACATAGAAGCGCAAGCCAGGCACCTGCTCGGAGTTTGTCCCGGGCATGGGAAGCAGCATGCTGCGTGCCCAGAAGACATCCCGCACTGTCCTGCCTGCCACGGGGCTGCTTCTGAGCACGGAGGCACACCTACAAGCCAGCTGAGATGGGCTTTGCCTAAGAGTCAGGGAAGTGGCGAGCGGAACAAGGGATGTGCTGCACAGGTTCCCTCGCAGGCAGATTCCCTCCTGGGGCTCTTACTTCTCCTGCCTTAGTGCCCTGCTTTGTTTGGAGGCTGTTTGCGGACAGCAGCACACACAGCGGGAAGGTGCGCGCTGGCCAGCTCCAAGTCTCGGCACATAGAAGCGCAAGCCAGGCACCTGCTCGCAGTTTGTCCCGGGCATGGGAAGCAGCATGCTGCGTGCCCAGAAGACATCCCGCACTGTCCTGCCTGCCACGGGGCTGCTTCTGAGCACGGAGGCACACCTACAAGCCAGCTGAGATGGGCTTTGCCTAAGAGTCAGGGAAGTGGCGAGCGGAACAAGGGATGTGCTGCACAGCTTCCCTCGCAGGCAGATTCCCTCCTGGGGCGCTTACTTCTCTTGCCTTAGTGCCCTGCTTTGTTTGGAGGCTGTTTGCGGACAGCAGCACACACAGCGGGAAGGTGCGCGCTGGCCAGCTCCAAGTCTCGACACATAGAAGCGCAAGCGAGGCACCAGCTCGCAGTTTGTCCCGGGCATGGGAAGCAGCATGCTGCGTGCCCAGAAGACATCCCGCACTGTCCTGCCTGCCACGGGGCTGCTTCTGAGCACGGAGGCACGCCTACAAGCCAGCTGAGATGGGCTTTGCCTAAGAGTCAGGGAAGTGGCGAGCGGAACAAGGGATGTGCTGCACAGGTTCCCTCGCAGGCAGATTCCCTCCTGGGGCGCTTACTTCTCTTGCCTTAGTGCCCTGCTTTGTTTGGAGGCTGTTTGCGGACAGCAGCACACACAGCGGGAAGGTGCGCGCTGGCCAGCTCCGTCTCGGCACATAGAAGCGCAAGCGAGGCACCAGCTCGCGGTTTGTCCCGGGCATGGGAAGCAGCATGCTGCGTGCCCAGAAGACATCCCGCACTGTCCTGCCTGCCACGGGGCTGCTTCTGAGCACGGAGGCACACCTACAAGCCAGCTGAGATGGGCTTTGCCTAAGAGTCAGGGAAGTGGCGAGCGGAACAAGGGATGTGCTGCACAGGTTCCCTCGCAGGCAGATTCCCTCCTGGGGCGCTTACTTCTCTTGCCTTAGTGCCCTGCTTTGTTTGGAGGCTGTTTGCGGACAGCAGCACACACAGCGGGAAGGTGCGCGCTGGCCAGCTCCAAGTCTCGGCAGATTGAAGCGCAAGCCAGGCACCTGCTCGGAGTTTGTCCCGGGCATGGGAAGCAGCATGCTGCGTGCCCAGAAGACATCCCGCACTGTCCTGCCTGCCACGGGGCTGCTTCTGAGCACGGAGGCACACCTACAAGCCAGCTGAGATGGGCTTTGCCTAAGAGTCAGGGAAGTGGCGAGCGGAACAAGGGATGTGCTGCACAGCTTCCCTCGCAGGCAGATTCCCTCCTGGGGCGCTTACTTCTCTTGCCTTAGTGCCCTGCTTTGTTTGGAGGCTGTTTGCGGACAGCAGCACACACAGCGGGAAGGTGCGCGCTGGCCAGCTCCAAGTCTCGGCACACAGAAGCGCAAGCGAGGCACCAGCTCGCGGTTTGTCCCGGGCATGGGAAGCAGCATGCTGCGTGCCCAGAAGACATCCCGCACTGTCCTGCCTGCCACGGGGCTGCTTCTGAGCACGGAGGCACACCTACAAGCCAGCTGAGATGGGCTTTGCCTAAGAGTCAGGGAAGTGGCGAGCGGAACAAGGGATGTGCTGCACAGCTTCCCTCGCAGGCAGATTCCCTCCTGGGGCGCTTACTTCTCTTGCCTTAGTGCCCTGCTTTGTTTGGAGGCTGTTTGCGGACAGCAGCACACACAGCGGGAAGGTGCGCGCTGGCCAGCTCCAAGTTTCGGCACATAGAAGCGCAAGCGAGGCACCTGCTCGGAGTTTGTCCCGGGCATGGGAAGCAGCATGCTGCGTGCCCAGAAGACATCCCGCACTGTCCTGCCTGCCACGGGGCTGCTTCTGAGCACGGAGGCACACCTACAAGCCAGCTGAGATGGGCTTTGCCTAAGAGTCAGGGAAGTGGCGAGCGGAACAAGGGATGTGCTGCACAGCTTCCCTCGCAGGCAGATTCCCTCCTGGGGCGCTTACTTCTCTTGCCTTAGTGCCCTGCTTTGTTTGGAGGCTGTTTGCGGACAGCAGCACACACAGCGGGAAGGTGCGCGCTGGCCAGCTCCAAGTCTCGGCACATAGAAGCGCAAGCCAGGCACCTGCTCGCAGTTTGTCCCGGGCATGGGAAGCAGCATGCTGCGTGCCCAGAAGACATCCCGCACTGTCCTGCCTGCCACGGGGCTGCTTCTGAGCACGGAGGCACGCCTACAAGCCAGCTGAGATGGGCTTTGCCTAAGAGTCAGGGAAGTGGCGAGCGGAACAAGGGATGTGCTGCACAGGTTCCCTCGCAGGCAGATTCCCTCCTGGGGCGCTTACTTCTCTTGCCTTAGTGCCCTGCTTTGTTTGGAGGCTGTTTGCGGACAGCAGCACACACAGCGGGAAGGTGCGCGCTGGCCAGCTCCAAGTCTCGACACATAGAAGCGCAAGCGAGGCACCAGCTCGCGGTTTGTCCCGGGCATGGGAAGCAGCATGCTGCGTGCCCAGAAGACATCCCGCACTGTCCTGCCTGCCACGGGGCTGCTTCTGAGCACGGAGGCACACCTACAAGCCAGCTGAGATGGGCTTTGCCTAAGAGTCAGGGAAGTGGCGAGCGGAACAAGGGATGTGCTGCACAGCTTCCCTCGCAGGCAGATTCCCTCCTGGGGCGCTTACTTCTCTTGCCTTAGTGCCCTGCTTTGTTTGGAGGCTGTTTGCGGACAGCAGCACACACAGCGGGAAGGTGCGCGCTGGCCAGCTCCAAGTCTCGGCACATAGAAGCGCAAGCGAGGCACCTGCTCGCAGTTTGTCCCGGGCATGGGAAGCAGCATGCTGCGTGCCCAGAAGACATCCCGCACTGTCCTGCCTGCCACGGGGCTGCTTCTGAGCACGGAGGCACGCCTACAAGCCAGCTGAGATGGGCTTTGCCTAAGAGTCAGGGAAGTGGCGAGCGGAACAAGGGATGTGCTGCACAGCTTCCCTCGCAGGCAGATTCCCTCCTGGGGCGCTTACTTCTCTTGCCTTAGTGCCCTGCTTTGTTTGGAGGCTGTTTGCGGACAGCAGCACACACAGCGGGAAGGTGCGCGCTGGCCAGCTCCAAGTCTCGGCACATAGAAGCGCAAGCGAGGCACCTGCTCACGGTTTGTCCCGGGCATGGGAAGCAGCATGCTGCGTGCCCAGAAGACATCCCGCACTGTCCTGCCTGCCACGGGGCTGCTCCTGAGCACGGAGGCACGCCTACAAGCCAGCTGAGATGGGCTTTGCCTAAGAGTCAGGGAAGTGGCGAGCGGAACAAGGGATGTGCTGCACAGGTTCCCTCGCAGGCAGATTCCCTCCTGGGGCGCTTACTTCTCTTGCCTTAGTGCCCTGCTTTGTTTGGAGGCTGTTTGCGGACAGCAGCACACACAGCGGGAAGGTGCGCGCTGGCCAGCTCCAAGTCTCGACACATAGAAGCGCAAGCGAGGCACCAGCTCGCGGTTTGTCCCGGGCATGGGAAGCAGCATGCTGCGTGCCCAGAAGACATCCCGCACTGTCCTGCCTGCCACGGGGCTGCTTCTGAGCACGGAGGCACACCTACAAGCCAGCTGAGATGGGCTTTGCCTAAGAGTCAGGGAAGTGGCGAGCGGAACAAGGGATGTGCTGCACAGCTTCCCTCGCAGGCAGATTCCCTCCTGGGGCGCTTACTTCTCTTGCCTTAGTGCCCTGCTTTGTTTGGAGGCTGTTTGCGGACAGCAGCACACACAGCGGGAAGGTGCGCGCTGGCCAGCTCCAAGTCTCGGCACATAGAAGCGCAAGCCAGGCACCTGCTCGGAGTTTGTCCCGGGCATGGGAAGCAGCATGCTGCGTGCCCAGAAGACATCCCGCACTGTCCTGCCTGCCACGGGGCTGCTTCTGAGCACGGAGGCACGCCTACAAGCCAGCTGAGATGGGCTTTGCCTAAGAGTCAGGGAAGTGGCGAGCGGAACAAGGGATGTGCTGCACAGGTTCCCTCGCAGGCAGATTCCCTCCTGGGGCTCTTACTTCTCCTGCCTTAGTGCCCTGCTTTGTTTGGAGGCTGTTTGCGGACAGCAGCACACACAGCGGGAAGGTGCGCGCTGGCCAGCTCCAAGTCTCGGCACATAGAAGCGCAAGCCAGGCACCTGCTCGCAGTTTGTCCCGGGCATGGGAAGCAGCATGCTGCGTGCCCAGAAGACATCCCGCACTGTCCTGCCTGCCACGGGGCTGCTTCTGAGCACGGAGGCACGCCTACAAGCCAGCTGAGATGGGCTTTGCCTAAGAGTCAGGGAAGTGGCGAGCGGAACAAGGGATGTGCTGCACAGCTTCCCTCGCAGGCAGATTCCCTCCTGGGGCGCTTACTTCTCTTGCCTTAGTGCCCTGCTTTGTTTGGAGGCTGTTTGCGGACAGCAGCACACACAGCGGGAAGGTGCACGCTGGCCAGCTCCAAGTCTCGGCACATAGAAGCGCAAGCGAGGCACCTGCTCGCAGTTTGTCCCGGGCATGGGAAGCAGCATGCTGCGTGCCCAGAAGACATCTCGCACTGTCCTGCCTGCCACGGGGCTGCTTCTGAGCACGGAGGCACGCCTACAAGCCAGCTGAGATGGGCTTTGCCTAAGAGTCAGGGAAGTGGCGAGCGGAACAAGGGATGTGCTGCACAGCTTCCCTCGCAGGCAGATTCCCTCCTGGGGCGCTTACTTCTCTTGCCTTAGTGCCCTGCTTTGTTTGGAGGCTGTTTGCGGACAGCAGCACACACAGCGGGAAGGTGCGCGCTGGCCAGCTCCAAGTCTCGGCACATAGAAGCGCAAGCCAGGCACCTGCTCGGAGTTTGTCCCGGGCATGGGAAGCAGCATGCTGCGTGCCCAGAAGACATCCCGCACTGTCCTGCCTGCCACGGGGCTGCTTCTGAGCACGGAGGCACGCCTACAAGCCAGCTGAGATGGGCTTTGCCTAAGAGTCAGGGAAGTGGCGAGCGGAACAAGGGATGTGCTGCACAGCTTCCCTCGCAGGCAGATTCCCTCCTGGGGCGCTTACTTCTCTTGCCTTAGTGCCCTGCTTTGTTTGGAGGCTGTTTGCGGACAGCAGCACACACAGCGGGAAGGTGCGCGCTGGCCAGCTCCAAGTCTCGGCACATAGAAGCGCAAGCGAGGCACCTGCTCACGGTTTGTCCCGGGCATGGGAAGCAGCATGCTGCGTGCCCAGAAGACATCCCGCACTGTCCTGCCTGCCACGGGGCTGCTCCTGAGCACGGAGGCACGCCTACAAGCCAGCTGAGATGGGCTTTGCCTAAGAGTCAGGGAAGTGGCGAGCGGAACAAGGGATGTGCTGCACAGGTTCCCTCGCAGGCAGATTCCCTCCTGGGGCGCTTACTTCTCTTGCCTTAGTGCCCTGCTTTGTTTGGAGGCTGTTTGCGGACAGCAGCACACACAGCGGGAAGGTGCGCGCTGGCCAGCTCCAAGTCTCGACACATAGAAGCGCAAGCGAGGCACCAGCTCGCGGTTTGTCCCGGGCATGGGAAGCAGCATGCTGCGTGCCCAGAAGACATCCCGCACTGTCCTGCCTGCCACGGGGCTGCTTCTGAGCACGGAGGCACACCTACAAGCCAGCTGAGATGGGCTTTGCCTAAGAGTCAGGGAAGTGGCGAGCGGAACAAGGGATGTGCTGCACAGCTTCCCTCGCAGGCAGATTCCCTCCTGGGGCGCTTACTTCTCTTGCCTTAGTGCCCTGCTTTGTTTGGAGGCTGTTTGCGGACAGCAGCACACACAGCGGGAAGGTGCGCGCTGGCCAGCTCCAAGTCTCGGCACATAGAAGCGCAAGCCAGGCACCTGCTCGGAGTTTGTCCCGGGCATGGGAAGCAGCATGCTGCGTGCCCAGAAGACATCCCGCACTGTCCTGCCTGCCACGGGGCTGCTTCTGAGCACGGAGGCACGCCTACAAGCCAGCTGAGATGGGCTTTGCCTAAGAGTCAGGGAAGTGGCGAGCGGAACAAGGGATGTGCTGCACAGCTTCCCTCGCAGGCAGATTCCCTCCTGGGGCGCTTACTTCTCTTGCCTTAGTGCCCTGCTTTGTTTGGAGGCTGTTTGCGGAGAACATCACACACTGCGGGAAGGTGCGCGCTGGCCAGCTCCAAGTCTCGGCACATAGAAGTGCAAGCGAGGCACCTGCTCGGAGTTTGTCCCGGGCATGGGAAGCAGCATGCTGCGTGCCCAGAAGACATCCCGCACTGTCCTGCCTGCCACGGGGCTGCTTCTGAGCACGGAGGCACGCCTACAAGCCAGCTGAGATGGGCTTTGCCTAAGAGTCAGGGAAGTGGCGAGCGGAACAAGGGATGTGCTGCACAGCTTCCCTCGCAGGCAGATTCCCTCCTGGGGCTCTTACTTCTCCTGCCTTAGTGCCCTGCTTTGTTTGGAGGCTGTTTGCGGACAGCAGCACACACAGCGGGAAGGTGCGCGCTGGCCAGCTCCAAGTCTCGGCACATAGAAGCGCAAGCCAGGCACCTGCTCGGAGTTTGTCCCGGGCATGGGAAGCAGCATGCTGCGTGCCCAGAAGACATCCCGCACTGTCCTGCCTGCCACGGGGCTGCTTCTGAGCACGGAGGCACGCCTACAAGCCAGCTGAGATGGGCTTTGCCTAAGAGTCAGGGAAGTGGCGAGCGGAACAAGGGATGTGCTGCACAGCTTCCCTCGCAGGCAGATTCCCTCCTGGGGCGCTTACTTCTCTTGCCTTAGTGCCCTGCTTTGTTTGGAGGCTGTTTGCGGACAGCAGCACACACAGCGGGAAGGTGCACGCTGGCCAGCTCCAAGTCTCGGCACATAGAAGCGCAAGCGAGGCACCTGCTCGGAGTTTGTCCCGGGCATGGGAAGCAGCATGCTGCGTGCCCAGAAGACATCTCGCACTGTCCTGCCTGCCACGGGGCTGCTTCTGAGCACGGAGGCACGCCTACAAGCCAGCTGAGATGGGCTTTGCCTAAGAGTCAGGGAAGTGGCGAGCGGAACAAGGGATGTGCTGCACAGCTTCCCTCGCAGGCAGATTCCCTCCTGGGGCGCTTACTTCTCTTGCCTTAGTGCCCTGCTTTGTTTGGAGGCTGTTTGCGGACAGCAGCACACACAGCGGGAAGGTGCGCGCTGGCCAGCTCCAAGTCTCGGCACATAGAAGCGCAAGCCAGGCACCTGCTCGGAGTTTGTCCCGGGCACGGGAAGCAGCATGCTGCGTGCCCAGAAGACATCCCGCACTGTCCTGCCTGCCACGGGGCTGCTTCTGAGCACGGAGGCACGCCTACAAGCCAGCTGAGATGGGCTTTGCCTAAGAGTCAGGGAAGTGGCGAGCGGAACAAGGGATGTGCTGCACAGCTTCCCTCGCAGGCAGATTCCCTCCTGGGGCGCTTACTTCTCTTGCCTTAGTGCCCTGCTTTGTTTGGAGGCTGTTTGCGGACAGCAGCACACACAGCGGGAAGGTGCGCGCTGGCCAGCTCCAAGTCTCGGCACTTAGAAGCGCAAGCCAGGCACCTGCTCGCAGTTTGTCCCGGGCATGGGAAGCAGCATGCTGCGTGCCCAGAAGACATCCCGCACTGTCCTGCCTGCCACGGGGCTGCTTCTGAGCACGGAGGCACGCCTACAAGCCAGCTGAGATGGGCTTTGCCTAAGAGTCAGGGAAGTGGCGAGCGGAACAAGGGATGTGCTGCACAGCTTCCCTCGCAGGCAGATTCCCTCCTGGGGTGCTTACTTCTCTTGCCTTAGCGCCCTGCTTTGTTTGGAGGCTGTTTGCGGACAGCAGCACACACAGCGGGAAGGTGCGCGCTGGCCAGCTCCAAGTCTCGGCACATAGAAGCGCAAGTGAGGCACCTGCTCGGAGTTTGTCCCGGGCATGGGAAGCAGCATGCTGCGTGCCCAGAAGACATCCCGCACTGTCCTGCCTGCCACGGGGCTGCTTCTGAGCACGGAGGCACGCCTACAAGCCAGCTGAGATGGGCTTTGCCTAAGAGTCAGGGAAGTGGCGAGCGGAACAAGGGATGTGCTGCACAGCTTCCCTCGCAGGCAGATTCCCTCCTGGGGCGCTTACTTCTCTTGCCTTAGTGCCCTGCTTTGTTTGGAGGCTGTTTGCGGACAGCAGCACACACAGCGGGAAGGTGCGCGCTGGCCAGCTCCAAGTCTCGGCACATAGAAGCGCAAGCGAGGCACCTGCTCACGGTTTGTCCCGGGCATGGGAAGCAGCATGCTGCGTGCCCAGAAGACATCCCGCACTGTCCTGCCTGCCACGGGGCTGCTTCTGAGCACGGAGGCACACCTACAAGCCAGCTGAGATGGGCTTTGCCTAAGAGTCAGGGAAGTGGCGAGCGGAACAAGGGATGTGCTGCACAGCTTCCCTCGCAGGCAGATTCCCTCCTGGGGCTCTTAGTTCTCCTGCCTTAGTGCCCTGCTTTGTTTGGAGGCTGTTTGCGGACAGCAGCACACACAGCGGGAAGGTGCGCGCTGGCCAGCTCCAAGTCTCGGCACATAGAAGCGCAAGCCAGGCACCTGCTCGGAGTTTGTCCCGGGCATGGGAAGCAGCATGCTGCGTGCCCAGAAGACATCCCGCACTGTCCTGCGTGCCACGGGGCTGCTTCTGAGCACGGAGGCACACCTACAAGCCAGCTGAGATGGGCTTTGCCTAAGAGTCAGGGAAGTGGCGAGCGGAACAAGGGATGTGCTGCACAGCTTCCCTCGCAGGCAGATTCCCTCCTGGGGCGCTTACTTCTCTTGCCTTAGTGCCCTGCTTTGTTTGGAGGCTGTTTGCGGACAGCAGCACACACAGCGGGAAGGTGCGCACTGGCCAGCTCCAAGTCTCGGCAGATGGAAGCACAAGCCAGGCACCTGCTCGCAGTTTGTCCCGGGCATGGGAAGCAGTATGCTGCGTGCCCAGAGTACTTCTCGCACTGTCCTGCCTGCCACGGGGCTGCTTCTGAGCACGGAGGCACGCCTACAAGCCAGCTGAGATGGGCTTTGCCTAAGAGTCAGGGAAGTGGCGAGCGGAACAAGGGATGTGCTGCACAGCTTCCCTCGCAGGCAGATTCCCTCCTGGGGCGCTTACTTCTCTTGCCTTAGTGCCCTGCTTTGTTTGGAGGCTGTTTGCGGACAGCAGCACACACAGCGGGAAGGTGCGCGCTGGCCAGCTCCAAGTCTCGGCACATAGAAGCGCAAGCGAGGCACCTGCTCGCAGTTTGTCCCGGGCATGGGAAGCAGCATGCTGCATGCCCAGAAGACATCTCGCACTGTCCTGCCTGCCACGGGGCTGCTTCTGAGCACGGAGGCACGCCTACAAGCCAGCTGAGATGGGCTTTGCCTAAGAGTCAGGGAAGTGGCGAGCGGAACAAGGGATGTGCTGCACAGCTTCCCTCGCAGGCAGATTCCCTCCTGGGGCGCTTAGTTCTCCTGCCTTAGTGCCCTGCTTTGTTTGGAGGCTGTTTGCGGACAGCAGCACACACAGCGGGAAGGTGCGCGCTGGCCAGCTCCAAGTCTCGGCACATAGAAGCGCAAGCGAGGCACCTGCTCACGGTTTGTCCCGGGCATGGGAAGCAGCATGCTGCGTGCCCAGAAGACATCCCGCACTGTCCTGCCTGCCACGGGGCTGCATCTGAGCACGGAGGCACACCTACAAGCCAGCTGAGATGGGCTTTGCCTAAGAGTCAGGGAAGTGGCGAGCGGAACAAGGGATGTGCTGCACAGCTTCCCTCGCAGGCAGATTCCCTCCTGGGGCGCTTACTTCTCTTGCCTTAGTGCCCTGCTTTGTTTGGAGGCTGTTTGCGGACAGCAGCACACACAGCGGGAAGGTGCGCGCTGGCCAGCTCCAAGTCTCGGCACATAGAAGCGCAAGCCAGGCACCTGCTCGGAGTTTGTCCCGGGCATGGGAAGCAGCATGCTGCGTGCCCAGAAGACATCCCGCACTGTCCTGCCTGCCACGGGGCTGCTTCTGAGCACGGAGGCACGCCTACAAGCAAGCTGAGATGGGCTTTGCCTAAGAGTCAGGGAAGTGGCGAGCGGAACAAGGGATGTGCTGCACAGCTTCCCTCGCAGGCAGATTCCCTCCTGGGGCGCTTACTTCTCTTGCCTTAGTGCCCTGCTTTGTTTGGAGGCTGTTTGCGGACAGCAGCACACACAGCAGGAAGGTGCGCGCTGGCCAGCTCCAAGTCTCGGCACATAGAAGCGCAAGCCAGGCACCTGTTTGGAGTTTGTCCCGGGCATGGGAAGCAGCATGCTGCGTGCCCAGAAGACATCTCGCACTGTCCTGCCTGCCACGGGGCTGCTTCTGAGCACGGAGGCACGCCTACAAGCCAGCTGAGATGGGCTTTGCCTAAGAGTCAGGGAAGTGGCGAGCGGAACAAGGGATGTGCTGCACAGGTTCCCTCGCAGGCAGATTCCCTCCTGGGGCGCTTACTTCTCTTGCCTTAGTGCCCTGCTTTGTTTGGAGGCTGTTTGCGGACAGCAGCACACACAGCGGGAAGGTGCGCGCTGGCCAGCTCCAAGTCTCGGCACATAGAAGCGCAAGCGAGGCACCTGCTCGGAGTTTGTCCCGGGCGTGGGAAGCAGCATGCTGCGTGCCCAGAAGACATCCCGCACTGTCCTGCCTGCCACGGGGCTGCTTCTGAGCACGGAGGCACGCCTACAAGCCAGCTGAGATGGGCTTTGCCTAAGAGTCAGGGAAGTGGCGAGCGGAACAAGGGATGTGCTGCACAGCTTCCCTCGCAGGCAGATTCCCTCCTGGGGCGCTTACTTCTCTTGCCTTAGTGCCCTGCTTTGTTTGGAGGCTGTTTGCGGACAGCAGCACACACAGCGGGAAGGTGCACGCTGGCCAGCTCCAAGTCTCGGCACATAGAAGCGCAAGCGAGGCACCTGCTCGGAGTTTGTCCCGGGCATGGGAAGCAGCATGCTGCGTGCCCAGAAGACATCTCGCACTGTCCTGCCTGCCACGGGGCTGCTTCTGAGCACGGAGGCACGCCTACAAGCCAGCTGAGATGGGCTTTGCCTAAGAGTCAGGGAAGTGGCGAGCGGAACAAGGGATGTGCTGCACAGCTTCCCTCGCAGGCAGATTCCCTCCTGGGGCGCTTACTTCTCTTGCCTTAGTGCCCTGCTTTGTTTGGAGGCTGTTTGCGGACAGCAGCACACACAGCGGGAAGGTGCGCGCTGGCCAGCTCCAAGTCTCGGCACATAGAAGCGCAAGCCAGGCACCTGCTCGGAGTTTGTCCCGGGCATGGGAAGCAGCATGCTGCGTGCCCAGAAGACATCCCGCACTGTCCTGCCTGCCACGGGGCTGCTTCTGAGCACGGAGGCACGCCTACAAGCCAGCTGAGATGGGCTTTGCCTAAGAGTCAGGGAAGTGGCGAGCGGAACAAGGGATGTGCTGCACAGGTTCCCTCGCAGGCAGATTCCCTCCTGGGGCGCTTACTTCTCTTGCCTTAGTGCCCTGCTTTGTTTGGAGGCTGTTTGCGGACAGCAGCACACACAGCGGGAAGGTGCGCGCTGGCCAGCTCCAAGTCTCGGCACTTAGAAGCGCAAGCCAGGCATCTGCTCGGAGTTTGTCCCGGGCATGGGAAGCAGCATGCTGCGTGCCCAGAAGACATCCCGCACTGTCCTGCCTGCCACGGGGCTGCTTCTGAGCACGGAGGCACGCCTACAAGCCAGCTGAGATGGGCTTTGCCTAAGAGTCAGGGAAGTGGCGAGCGGAACAAGGGATGTGCTGCACAGCTTCCCTCGCAGGCAGATTCCCTCCTGGGGTGCTTACTTCTCTTGCCTTAGCGCCCTGCTTTGTTTGGAGGCTGTTTGCGGACAGCAGCACACACAGCGGGAAGGTGCGCGCTGGCCAGCTCCAAGTCTCGGCACATAGAAGCGCAAGTGAGGCACCTGCTCGGAGTTTGTCCCGGGCATGGGAAGCAGCATGCTGCGTGCCCAGAAGACATCCCGCACTGTCCTGCCTGCCACGGGGCTGCTTCTGAGCACGGAGGCACGCTTACAAGCCAGCTGAGATGGGCTTTGCCTAAGAGTCAGGGAAGTGGCGAGCGGAACAAGGGATGTGCTGCACAGCTTCCCTCGCAGGCAGATTCCCTCCTGGGGCGCTTACTTCTCTTGCCTTAGTGCCCTGCTTTGTTTGGAGGCTGTTTGCGGACAGCAGCACACACAGCGGGAAGGTGCGCGCTGGCCAGCTCCAAGTCTCGGCACATAGAAGCGCAAGCGAGGCACCTGCTCACGGTTTGTCCCGGGCATGGGAAGCAGCATGCTGCGTGCCCAGAAGACATCCCGCACTGTCCTGCCTGCCACGGGGCTGCTTCTGAGCACGGAGGCACGCCTACAAGCCAGCTGAGATGGGCTTTGCCTAAGAGTCAGGGAAGTGGCGAACGGAACAAGGGATGTGCTGCACAGCTTCCCTCGCAGGCAGATTCCCTCCTGGGGCGCTTACTTCTCTTGCCTTAGTGCCCTGCTTTGTTTGGAGGCTGTTTGCGGACAGCAGCACACACAGCGGGAAGGTGCGCGCTGGCCAGCTCCAAGTCTCGGCACATAGAAGCGCAAGCCAGGCACCTGCTCGGAGTTTGTCCCGGGCATGGGAAGCAGCATGCTGCGTGCCCAGAAGACATCCCGCACTGTCCTGCCTGCCACGGGGCTGCTTCTGAGCACGGAGGCACACCTACAAGCCAGCTGAGATGGGCTTTGCCTAAGAGTCAGGGAAGTGGCGAGCGGAACAAGGGATGTGCTGCACAGCTTCCCTCGCAGGCAGATTCCCTCCTGGGGCTCTTAGTTCTCCTGCCTTAGTGCCCTGCTTTGTTTGGAGGCTGTTTGCGGACAGCAGCACACACAGCGGGAAGGTGCGCGCTGGCCAGCTCCAAGTCTCGGCACATAGAAGCGCAAGCCAGGCACCTGCTCGCAGTTTGTCCCGGGCATGGGAAGCAGCATGCTGCGTG
Organism: Rhea pennata; assembly: GCF_028389875.1. Lineage (NCBI taxonomy): Eukaryota > Metazoa > Chordata > Aves > Rheiformes > Rheidae > Rhea > Rhea pennata. The sequence continues at coordinate 23,404 of NW_026907641.1, read as the reverse complement.
CCCAGAAGACATCCCGCACTGTCCTGCCTGCCACGGGGCTGCTTCTGAGCACGGAGGCACACCTACAAGCCAGCTGAGATGGGCTTTGCCTAAGAGTCAGGGAAGTGGCGAGCGGAACAAGGGATGTGCTGCACAGCTTCCCTCGCAGGCAGATTCCCTCCTGGGGCGCTTACTTCTCTTGCCTTAGTGCCCTGCTTTGTTTGGAGGCTGTTTGCGGACAGCAGCACACACAGCGGGAAGGTGCGCGCTGGCCAGCTCCAAGTCTCGGCACATAGAAGCGCAAGCCAGGCACCTGCTCGCAGTTTGTCCCGGGCGTGGGAAGCAGCATGCTGCGTGCCCAGAAGACATCCCGCACTGTCCTGCGTGCCACGGGGCTGCTTCTGAGCACGGAGGCACACCTACAAGCCAGCTGAGATGGGCTTTGCCTAAGAGTCAGGGAAGTGGCGAGCGGAACAAGGGATGTGCTGCACAGCTTCCCTCGCAGGCAGATTCCCTCCTGGGGCGCTTACTTCTCTTGCCTTAGTGCCCTGCTTTGTTTGGAGGCTGTTTGCGGACAGCAGCACACACAGCGGGAAGGTGCGCACTGGCCAGCTCCAAGTCTCGGCAGATGGAAGCACAAGCCAGGCACCTGCTCGCAGTTTGTCCCGGGCATGGGAAGCAGTATGCTGCGTGCCCAGAGTACTTCTCGCACTGTCCTGCCTGCCACGGGGCTGCTTCTGAGCACGGAGGCACGCCTACAAGCCAGCTGAGATGGGCTTTGCCTAAGAGTCAGGGAAGTGGCGAGCGGAACAAGGGATGTGCTGCACAGCTTCCCTCGCAGGCAGATTCCCTCCTGGGGCGCTTACTTCTCTTGCCTTAGTGCCCTGCTTTGTTTGGAGGCTGTTTGCGGACAGCAGCACACACAGCGGGAAGGTGCGCGCTGGCCAGCTCCAAGTCTCGGCACATAGAAGCGCAAGCGAGGCACCTGCTCACGGTTTGTCCCGGGCATGGGAAGCAGCATGCTGCGTGCCCAGAAGACATCCCGCACTGTCCTGCCTGCCACGGGGCTGCATCTGAGCACGGAGGCACACCTACAAGCCAGCTGAGATGGGCTTTGCCTAAGAGTCAGGGAAGTGGCGAGCGGAACAAGGGATGTGCTGCACAGGTTCCCTCGCAGGCAGATTCCCTCCTGGGGCGCTTACTTCTCTTGCCTTAGTGCCCTGCTTTGTTTGGAGGCTGTTTGCGGACAGCAGCACACACAGCGGGAAGGTGCGCGCTGGCCAGCTCCAAGTCTCGGCACATAGAAGCGCAAGCGAGGCACCTGCTCGGAGTTTGTCCCGGGCATGGGAAGCAGCATGCTGCGTGCCCAGAAGACATCCCGCACTGTCCTGCCTGCCACGGGGCTGCTTCTGAGCACGGAGGCACGCCTACAAGCCAGCTGAGATGGGCTTTGCCTAAGAGTCAGGGAAGTGGCGAGCGGAACAAGGGATGTGCTGCACAGGTTCCCTCGCAGGCAGATTCCCTCCTGGGGCGCTTACTTCTCTTGCCTTAGTGCCCTGCTTTGTTTGGAGGCTGTTTGCGGACAGCAGCACACACAGCGGGAAGGTGCACGCTGGCCAGCTCCAAGTCTCGGCACATAGAAGCGCAAGCGAGGCACCTGCTCGGAGTTTGTCCCGGGCATGGGAAGCAGCATGCTGCGTGCCCAGAAGACATCCCGCACTGTCCTGCCCGCCACGGGGCTGCTTCTGAGCACGGAGGCACACCTACAAGCCAGCTGAGATGGGCTTTGCCTAAGAGTCAGGGAAGTGGCGAGCGGAACAAGGGATGTGCTGCACAGCTTCCCTCGCAGGCAGATTCCCTCCTGGGGCGCTTACTTCTCTTGCCTTAGTGCCCTGCTTTGTTTGGAGGCTGTTTGCGGACAGCAGCACACACAGCGGAAAGGTGCGCGCTGGCCAGCTCCAAGTCTCGGCACATAGAAGCGCAAGCCAGGCACCTGCTCGGAGTTTGTCCCGGGCGTGGGAAGCAGCATGCTGCGTGCCCAGAAGACATCTCGCACTGTCCTGCCTGCCACGGGGCTGCTTCTGAGCACGGAGGCACGCCTACAAGCCAGCTGAGATGGGCTTTGCCCAAGAGTCAGGGAAGTGGCGAGCGGAACAAGGGATGTGCTGCACAGGTTCCCTCGCAGGCAGATTCCCTCCTGGGGCTCTTAGTTCTCCTGCTTTAGTGCCCTGCTTTGTTTGGAGGCTGTTTGCGGACAGCAGCACACACAGCGGGAAGGTGCGCGCTGGCCAGCTCCAAGTCTCGGCACATAGAAGCGCAAGCCAGGCACCTGCTCGCAGTTTGTCCCGGGCGTGGGAAGCAGCATGCTGCGTGCCCAGAAGACATCCCGCACTGTCCTGCCTGCCACGGGGCTGCTTCTGAGCACGGAGGCACGCCTACAAGCCAGCTGAGATGGGCTTTGCCTAAGAGTCAGGGAAGTGGCGAGCGGAACAAGGGATGTGCTGCACAGCTTCCCTCGCAGGCAGATTCCCTCCTGGGGCGCTTACTTCTCTTGCCTTAGTGCCCTGCTTTGTTTGGAGGCTGTTTGCGGACAGCAGCACACACAGCGGGAAGGTGCGCGCTGGCCAGCTCCAAGTCTCGGCACATAGAAGCGCAAGCGAGGCACCTGCTCGCAGTTTGTCCCGGGCATGGGAAGCAGCATGCTGCGTGCCCAGAAGACATCCCGCACTGTCCTGCCTGCCACGGGGCTGCTTCTGAGCACGGAGGCACGCCTACAAGCAAGCTGAGATGGGCTTTGCCTAAGAGTCAGGGAAGTGGCGAGCGGAACAAGGGATGTGCTGCACAGCTTCCCTCGCAGGCAGATTCCCTCCTGGGGCGCTTACTTCTCTTGCCTTAGTGCCCTGCTTTGTTTGGAGGCTGTTTGCGGACAGCAGCACACACAGCGGGAAGGTGCGCGCTGGCCAGCTCCAAGTCTCGGCACATAGAAGCGCAAGCGAGGCACCTGCTCGCAGTTTGTCCCGGGCATGGGAAGCAGCATGCTGCGTGCCCAGAAGACATCCCGCACTGTCCTGCCTGCCACGGGGCTGCTTCTGAGCACGGAGGCACGCCTACAAGCCAGCTGAGATGGGCTTTGCCTAAGAGTCAGGGAAGTGGCGAGCGGAACAAGGGATGTGCTGCACAGCTTCCCTCGCAGGCAGATTCCCTCCTGGGGCGCTTACTTCTCTTGCCTTAGTGCCCTGCTTTGTTTGGAGGCTGTTTGCGGACAGCAGCACACACAGCGGGAAGGTGCGCGCTGGCCAGCTCCAAGTCTCGGCACATAGAAGCGCAAGCGAGGCACCTGCTCGCAGTTTGTCCCGGGCATGGGAAGCAGCATGCTGCGTGCCCAGAAGACATCCCGCACTGTCCTGCCTGCCACGGGGCTGCTTCTGAGCACGGAGGCACGCCTACAAGCCAGCTGAGATGGGCTTTGCCTAAGAGTCAGGGAAGTGGCGAGCGGAACAAGGGATGTGCTGCACAGCTTCCCTCGCAGGCAGATTCCCTCCTGGGGCGCTTACTTCTCTTGCCTTAGTGCCCTGCTTTGTTTGGAGGCTGTTTGCGGACAGCAGCACACACAGCGGGAAGGTGCGCGCTGGCCAGCTCCAAGTCTCGGCACATAGAAGCGCAAGCCAGGCACCTGCTCGGAGTTTGTCCCGGGCATGGGAAGCAGCATGCTGCGTGCCCAGAAGACATCCCGCACTGTCCTGCCTGCCACGGGGCTGCTTCTGAGCACGGAGGCACGCCTACAAGCAAGCTGAGATGGGCTTTGCCTAAGAGTCAGGGAAGTGGCGAGCGGAACAAGGGATGTGCTGCACAGCTTCCCTCACAGGCAGATTCCCTCCTGGGGCGCTTACTTCTCTTGCCTTAGTGCCCTGCTTTGTTTGGAGGCTGTTTGCGGACAGCAGCACACACAGCAGGAAGGTGCGCGCTGGCCAGCTCCAAGTCTCGGCACATAGAAGCGCAAGCCAGGCACCTGTTTGGAGTTTGTCCCGGGCATGGGAAGCAGCATGCTGCGTGCCCAGAAGACATCTCGCACTGTCCTGCCTGCCACGGGGCTGCTTCTGAGCACGGAGGCACGCCTACAAGCCAGCTGAGATGGGCTTTGCCTAAGAGTCAGGGAAGTGGCGAGCGGAACAAGGGATGTGCTGCACAGGTTCCCTCGCAGGCAGATTCCCTCCTGGGGCGCTTACTTCTCTTGCCTTAGTGCCCTGCTTTGTTTGGAGGCTGTTTGCGGACAGCAGCACACACAGCGGGAAGGTGCGCGCTGGCCAGCTCCAAGTCTCGGCACATAGAAGCGCAAGCCAGGCACCTGCTCGCAGTTTGTCCCGGGCGTGGGAAGCAGCATGCTGCGTGCCCAGAAGACATCCCGCACTGTCCTGCCTGCCACGGGGCTGCTTCTGAGCACGGAGGCACACCTACAAGCCAGCTGAGATGGGCTTTGCCTAAGAGTCAGGGAAGTGGCGAGCGGAACAAGGGATGTGCTGCACAGCTTCCCTCGCAGGCAGATTCCCTCCTGGGGCGCTTACTTCTCTTGCCTTAGTGCCCTGCTTTGTTTGGAGGCTGTTTGCGGACAGCAGCACACACAGCGGGAAGGTGCGCGCTGGCCAGCTCCAAGTCTCGGCACATAGAAGCGCAAGCCAGGCACCTGCTCGCAGTTTGTCCCGGGCGTGGGAAGCAGCATGCTGCGTGCCCAGAGTACTTCTCGCACTGTCCTGCCTGCCACGGGGCTGCTTCTGAGCACGGAGGCACGCCTACAAGCCAGCTGAGATGGGCTTTGCCTAAGAGTCAGGGAAGTGGCGAGCGGAACAAGGGATGTGCTGCACAGGTTCCCTCGCAGGCAGATTCCCTCCTGGGGCGCTTACTTCTCTTGCCTTAGTGCCCTGCTTTGTTTGGAGGCTGTTTGCGGACAGCAGCACACACAGCGGGAAGGTGCGCGCTGGCCAGCTCCAAGTCTCGGCACATAGAAGCGCAAGCGAGGCACCTGCTCGGAGTTTGTCCCGGGCGTGGGAAGCAGCATGCTGCGTGCCCAGAAGACATCCCGCACTGTCCTGCCTGCCACGGGGCTGCTTCTGAGCACGGAGGCACGCCTACAAGCCAGCTGAGATGGGCTTTGCCTAAGAGTCAGGGAAGTGGCGAGCGGAACAAGGGATGTGCTGCACAGCTTCCCTCGCAGGCAGATTCCCTCCTGGGGCGCTTACTTCTCTTGCCTTAGTGCCCTGCTTTGTTTGGAGGCTGTTTGCGGACAGCAGCACACACAGCGGGAAGGTGCGCGCTGGCCAGCTCCAAGTCTCGGCACATAGAAGCGCAAGCGAGGCACCTGCTCGCAGTTTGTCCCGGGCGTGGGAAGCAGCATGCTGCGTGCCCAGAAGACATCCCGCACTGTCCTGCATGCCACGGGGCTGCTTCTGAGCACGGAGGCACGCCTACAAGCCAGCTGAGATGGGCTTTGCCTAAGAGTCAGGGAAGTGGCGAGCGGAACAAGGGATGTGCTGCACAGCTTCCCTCGCAGGCAGATTCCCTCCTGGGGCGCTTACTTCTCTTGTCTTAGTGCCCTGCTTTGTTTGGAGGCTGTTTGCGGACAGCAGCACACACAGCAGGAAGGTGCGCGCTGGCCAGCTCCAAGTCTCGGCACATAGAAGCGCAAGCGAGGCACCTGCTCGCAGTTTGTCCCGGGCATGGGAAGCAGCATGCTACGTGCCCAGAAGACATCTCGCACTGTCCTGCCTGCCACGGGGCTGCTTCTGAGCACGGAGGCACGCCTACAAGCCAGCTGAGATGGGCTTTGCCTAAGAGTCAGGGAAGTGGCGAGCGGAACAAGGGATGTGCTGCACAGCTTCCCTCGCAGGCAGATTCCCTCCTGGGGCGCTTACTTCTCTTGCCTTAGTGCCCTGCTTTGTTTGGAGGCTGTTTGCGGACAGCAGCACACACAGCGGGAAGGTGCGCGCTGGCCAGCTCCAAGTCTCGGCACATAGAAGAGCAAGCCAGGCACCTGCTCACGGTTTGTCCCGGGCATGGGAAGCAGCATGCTGCGTGCCCAGAGTACTTCTCGCACTGTCCTGCCTGCCACGGGGCTGCTTCTGAGCACGGAGGCACGCCTACAAGCCAGCTGAGATGGGCTTTGCCTAAGAGTCAGGGAAGTGGCGAGCGGAACAAGGGATGTGCTGCACAGCTTCCCTCGCAGGCAGATTCCCTCCTGGGGCGCTAACTTCTCTTGCCTTAGTGCCCTGCTTTGTTTGGAGGCTGTTTGCGGACAGCAGCACACACAGCGGGAAGGTGCGCGCTGGCCAGCTCCAAGTCTCGGCACATAGAAGCGCAAGCCAGGCATCTGCTCGGAGTTTGTCCCGGGCATGGGAAGCAGCATGCTGCGTGCCCAGAAGACATCCCGCACTGTCCTGCCTGCCACGGGGCTGCTTCTGAGCACGGAGGCACGCCTACAAGCCAGCTGAGATGGGCTTTGCCTAAGAGTCAGGGAAGTGGCGAGCGGAACAAGGGATGTGCTGCACAGGTTCCCTCGCAGGCAGATTCCCTCCTGGGGCGCTTACTTCTCTTGCCTTAGTGCCCTGCTTTGTTTGGAGGCTGTTTGCGGACAGCAGCACACACAGCGGGAAGGTGCGCGCTGGCCAGCTCCAAGTCTCGGCACATAGAAGCGCAAGCCAGGCACCTGCTCGCAGTTTGTCCCGGGCATGGGAAGCAGCATGCTGCGTGCCCAGAAGACATCCCGCACTGTCCTGCCTGCCACGGGGCTGCTTCTGAGCACGGAGGCACGCCTACAAGCCAGCTGAGATGGGCTTTGCCTAAGAGTCAGGGAAGTGGCGAGCGGAACAAGGGATGTGCTGCACAGGTTCCCTCGCAGGCAGATTCCCTCCTGGGGCGCTTACTTCTCTTGCCTTAGTGCCCTGCTTTGTTTGGAGGCTGTTTGCGGACAGCAGCACACACAGCGGGAAGGTGCGCGCTGGCCAGCTCCAAGTCTCGGCACATAGAAGCGCAAGCGAGGCACCTGCTCGGAGTTTGTCCCGGGCATGGGAAGCAGCATGCTGTGTGCCCAGAAGACATCCCGCACTGTCCTGCCTGCCACGGGGCTGCTTCTGAGCACGGAGGCACACCTACAAGCCAGCTGAGATGGGCTTTGCCTAAGAGTCAGGGAAGTGGCGAGCGGAACAAGGGATGTGCTGCACAGCTTCCCTCGCAGGCAGATTCCCTCCTGGGGCGCTTACTTCTCTTGCCTTAGTGCCCTGCTTTGTTTGGAGGCTGTTTGCGGACAGCAGCACACACAGCGGGAAGGTGCGCGCTGGCCAGCTCCAAGTCTCGGCACATAGAAGCGCAAGCGAGGCACCTGCTCGCAGTTTGTCCCGGGCGTGGGAAGCAGCATGCTGCGTGCCCAGAAGACATCCCGCACTGTCCTGCCTGCCACGGGGCTGCTTCTGAGCACGGAGGCACACCTACAAGCCAGCTGAGATGGGCTTTGCCTAAGAGTCAGGGAAGTGGCGAGCGGAACAAGGGATGTGCTGCACAGGTTCCCTCGCAGGCAGATTCCCTCCTGGGGCGCTTACTTCTCTTGCCTTAGTGCCCTGCTTTGTTTGGAGGCTGTTTGCGGACAGCAGCACACACAGCGGGAAGGTGCGCGCTGGCCAGCTCCAAGTCTCGGCACATAGAAGCGCAAGCGAGGCACCTGCTCGCAGTTTGTCCCGGGCATGGGAAGCAGCATGCTGCGTGCCCAGAAGACATCCCGCACTGTCCTGCCTGCCACGGGGCTGCTTCTGAGCACGGAGGCACGCCTACAAGCCAGCTGAGATGGGCTTTGCCTAAGAGTCAGGGAAGTGGCGAGCGGAACAAGGGATGTGCTGCACAGCTTCCCTCGCAGGCAGATTCCCTCCTGGGGCGCTTACTTCTCTTGCCTTAGTGCCCTGCTTTGTTTGGAGGCTGTTTGCGGACAGCAGCACACACAGCGGGAAGGTGCGCGCTGGCCAGCTCCAAGTCTCGGCACATAGAAGCGCAAGCGAGGCACCTGCTCGGAGTTTGTCCCGGGCATGGGAAGCAGCATGCTGCGTGCCCAGAAGACATCCCGCACTGTCCTGCCTGCCACGGGGCTGCTTCTGAGCACGGAGGCACACCTACAAGCCAGCTGAGATGGGCTTTGCCTAAGAGTCAGGGAAGTGGCGAGCGGAACAAGGGATGTGCTGCACAGCTTCCCTCGCAGGCAGATTCCCTCCTGGGGCGCTTACTTCTCTTGCCTTAGTGCCCTGCTTTGTTTGGAGGCTGTTTGCGGACAGCAGCACACACAGCGGGAAGGTGCGCGCTGGCCAGCTCCAAGTCTCGGCACATAGAAGCGCAAGCGAGGCACCTGCTCGCAGTTTGTCCCGGGCGTGGGAAGCAGCATGCTGCGTGCCCAGAAGACATCCCGCACTGTCCTGCCTGCCACGGGGCTGCTTCTGAGCACGGAGGCACACCTACAAGCCAGCTGAGATGGGCTTTGCCTAAGAGTCAGGGAAGTGGCGAGCGGAACAAGGGATGTGCTGCACAGGTTCCCTCGCAGGCAGATTCCCTCCTGGGGCGCTTACTTCTCTTGCCTTAGTGCCCTGCTTTGTTTGGAGGCTGTTTGCGGACAGCAGCACACACAGCGGGAAGGTGCGCGCTGGCCAGCTCCAAGTCTCGGCACATAGAAGCGCAAGCGAGGCACCTGCTCGCAGTTTGTCCCGGGCGTGGGAAGCAGCATGCTGCGTGCCCAGAAGACATCCCGCACTGTCCTGCCTGCCACGGGGCTGCTTCTGAGCACGGAGGCACGCCTACAAGCCAGCTGAGATGGGCTTTGCCTAAGAGTCAGGGAAGTGGCTAGCGGAACAAGGGATGTGCTGCACAGCTTCCCTCGCAGGCAGATTCCCTCCTGGGGCGCTTACTTCTCTTGCCTTAGTGCCCTCCTTTGTTTGGAGGCTGTTTGCGGACAGCAGCACACACAGCGGGAAGGTGCGCGCTGGCCAGCTCCAAGTCTCGGCACATAGAAGCGCAAGCCAGGCACCTGCTCGGAGTTTGTCCCGGGCGTGGGAAGCAGCATGCTGCGTGCCCAGAAGACATCCCGCACTGTCCTGCCTGCCACGGGGCTGCTTCTGAGCACGGAGGCACGCCTACAAGCCAGCTGAGATGGGCTTTGCCTAAGAGTCAGGGAAGTGGCGAGCGGAACAAGGGATGTGCTGCACAGGTTCCCTCGCAGGCAGATTCCCTCCTGGGGCGCTTACTTCTCTTGCCTTAGTGCCCTGCTTTGTTTGGAGGCTGTTTGCGGACAGCAGCACACACAACGGGAAGGTGCGCGCTGGCCAGCTCCAAGTCTCGGCACATAGAAGCGCAAGCGAGGCACCTGCTCGCAGTTTGTCCCGGGCGTGGGAAGCAGCATGCTGCGTGCCCAGAAGACATCCCGCACTGTCCTGCCTGCCACGGGGCTGCTTCTGAGCACGGAGGCACGCCTACAAGCCAGCTGAGATGGGCTTTGCCTAAGAGTCAGGGAAGTGGCTAGCGGAACAAGGGATGTGCTGCACAGCTTCCCTCGCAGGCAGATTCCCTCCTGGGGCGCTTACTTCTCTTGCCTTAGTGCCCTGCTTTGTTTGGAGGCTGTTTGCGGACAGCAGCACACACAGCGGGAAGGTGCGCGCTGGCCAGCTCCAAGTCTCGGCACATAGAAGCGCAAGCCAGGCACCTGCTCGGAGTTTGTCCCGGGCGTGGGAAGCAGCATGCTGCGTGCCCAGAAGACATCCCGCACTGTCCTGCCTGCCACGGGGCTGCTTCTGAGCACGGAGGCACGCCTACAAGCAAGCTGAGATGGGCTTTGCCTAAGAGTCAGGGAAGTGGCGAGCGGAACAAGGGATGTGCTGCACAGCTTCCCTCGCAGGCAGATTCCCTCCTGGGGTGCTTACTTCTCTTGCCTTAGTGCCCTGCTTTGTTTGGAGGCTGTTTGCGGACAGCAGCACACACAGCGGGAAGGTGCGCGCTGGCCAGCTCCAAGTCTCGGCACATAGAAGCGCAAGCGAGGCACCTGCTCGCAGTTTGTCCCGGGCGTGGGAAGCAGCATGCTGCGTGCCCAGAAGACATCCCGCACTGTCCTGCCTGCCACGGGGCTGCTTCTGAGCACGGAGGCACGCCTACAAGCCAGCTGAGATAGTCTTTGCCTAAGAGTCAGGGAAGTGGCGAGCGGAACAAGGGATGTGCTGCACAGCTTCCCTCGCAGGCAGATTCCCTCCTGGGGCGCTTACTTCTCTTGCCTTAGTGCCCTGCTTTGTTTGGAGGCTGTTTGCGGACAGCAGCACACACAGCGGGAAGGTGCGCGCTGGCCAGCTCCAAGTCTCGGCACATAGAAGCGCAAGCCAGGCATCTGCTCGGAGTTTGTCCCGGGCATGGGAAGCAGCATGCTGCGTGCCCAGAAGACATCCCGCACTGTCCTGCCTGCCACGGGGCTGCTTCTGAGCACGGAGGCACGCCTACAAGCCAGCTGAGATGGGCTTTGCCTAAGAGTCAGGGAAGTGGCGAGCGGAACAAGGGATGTGCTGCACAGCTTCCCTCGCAGGCAGATTCCCTCCTGGGGCGCTTACTTCTCTTGCCTTAGTGCCCTGCTTTGTTTGGAGGCTGTTTGCGGACAGCAGCACACACAGCGGGAAGGTGCGCGCTGGCCAGCTCCAAGTCTCGGCACATAGAAGCGCAAGCAAGGCACCTGCTCGCGGTTTGTCCCGGGCATGGGAAGCAGCATGCTGCGTGCCCAGAGTACTTCTCGCACTGTCCTGCCTGCCACGGGGCTGCTTCTGAGCACGGAGGCACGCCTACAAGCCAGCTGAGATGGGCTTTGCCTAAGAGTCAGGGAAGTGGCGAGCGGAACAAGGGATGTGCTGCACAGCTTCCCTCGCAGGCAGATTCCCTCCTGGGGCGCTTACTTCTCTTGCCTTAGTGCCCTGCTTTGTTTGGAGGCTGTTTGCGGACAGCAGCACACACAGCAGGAAGGTGCGCGCTGGCCAGCTCCAAGTCTCGGCACATAGAAGCGCAAGCCAGGCACCTGCTCGCAGTTTGTCCCGGGCATGGGAAGCAGCATGCTGCGTGCCCAGAAGACATCCCGCACTGTCCTGCGTGCCACGGGGCTGCTTCTGAGCACGGAGGCACACCTACAAGCCAGCTGAGATGGGCTTTGCCTAAGAGTCAGGGAAGTGGCGAGCGGAACAAGGGATGTGCTGCACAGCTTCCCTCGCAGGCAGATTCCCTCCTGGGGCGCTTACTTCTCTTGCCTTAGTGCCCTGCTTTGTTTGGAGGCTGTTTGCGGACAGCAGCACACACAGCGGGAAGGTGCGCACTGGCCAGCTCCAAGTCTCGGCAGATGGAAGCACAAGCCAGGCACCTGCTCGCAGTTTGTCCCGGGCATGGGAAGCAGTATGCTGCGTGCCCAGAGTACTTCTCGCACTGTCCTGCCTGCCACGGGGCTGCTTCTGAGCACGGAGGCACGCCTACAAGCCAGCTGAGATGGGCTTTGCCTAAGAGTCAGGGAAGTGGCGAGCGGAACAAGGGATGTGCTGCACAGCTTCCCTCGCAGGCAGATTCCCTCCTGGGGCGCTTACTTCTCTTGCCTTAGTGCCCTGCTTTGTTTGGAGGCTGTTTGCGGACAGCAGCACACACAGCGGGAAGGTGCGCGCTGGCCAGCTCCAAGTCTCGGCACATAGAAGCGCAAGCGAGGCACCTGCTCGCAGTTTGTCCCGGGCGTGGGAAGCAGCATGCTGCGTGCCCAGAAGACATCCCGCACTGTCCTGCCTGCCACGGGGCTGCTTCTGAGCACGGAGGCACACCTACAAGCCAGCTGAGATGGGCTTTGCCTAAGAGTCAGGGAAGTGGCGAGCGGAACAAGGGATGTGCTGCACAGCTTCCCTCGCAGGCAGATTCCCTCCTGGGGCGCTTACTTCTCTTGCCTTAGTGCCCTGCTTTGTTTGGAGGCTGTTTGCGGACAGCAGCACACACAGCGGGAAGGTGCGCGCTGGCCAGCTCCAAGTCTCGGCACATAGAAGCGCAAGCCAGGCACCTGCTCGCAGTTTGTCCCGGGCGTGGGAAGCAGCATGCTGCGTGCCCAGAAGACATCCCGCACTGTCCTGCCTGCCACGGGGCTGCTTCTGAGCACGGAGGCACGCCTACAAGCCAGCTGAGATGGGCTTTGCCTAAGAGTCAGGGAAGTGGCTAGCGGAACAAGGGATGTGCTGCACAGGTTCCCTCGCAGGCAGATTCCCTCCTGGGGCGCTTACTTCTCTTGCCTTAGTGCCCTGCTTTGTTTGGAGGCTGTTTGCGGACAGCAGCACACACAGCGGGAAGGTGCGCGCTGGCCAGCTCCAAGTCTCGGCACATAGAAGCGCAAGCGAGGCACCTGCTCGCAGTTTGTCCCGGGCGTGGGAAGCAGCATGCTGCGTGCCCAGAAGACATCCCGCACTGTCCTGCCTGCCACGGGGCTGCTTCTGAGCACGGAGGCACGCCTACAAGCAAGCTGAGATGGGCTTTGCCTAAGAGTCAGGGAAGTGGCGAGCGGAACAAGGGATGTGCTGCACAGGTTCCCTCGCAGGCAGATTCCCTCCTGGGGCGCTTACTTCTCTTGCCTTAGTGCCCTGCTTTGTTTGGAGGCTGTTTGCGGACAGCAGCACACACAGCGGGAAGGTGCGCGCTGGCCAGCTCCAAGTCTCGGCACATAGAAGCGCAAGCGAGGCACCTGCTCGCAGTTTGTCCCGGGCGTGGGAAGCAGCATGCTGCGTGCCCAGAAGACATCCCGCACTGTCCTGCCTGCCACGGGGCTGCTTCTGAGCACGGAGGCACGCCTACAAGCCAGCTGAGATAGGCTTTGCCTAAGAGTCAGGGAAGTGGCGAGCGGAACAAGGGATGTGCTGCACAGCTTCCCTCGCAGGCAGATTCCCTCCTGGGGCGCTTACTTCTCTTGCCTTAGTGCCCTGCTTTGTTTGGAGGCTGTTTGCGGACAGCAGCACACACAGCGGGAAGGTGCGCGCTGGCCAGCTCCAAGTCTCGGCACATAGAAGCGCAAGCGAGGCACCTGCTCGCAGTTTGTCCCGGGCGTGGGAAGCAGCATGCTGCGTGCCCAGAAGACATCCCGCACTGTCCTGCCTGCCACGGGGCTGCTTCTGAGCACGGAGGCACGCCTACAAGCCAGCTGAGATGGGCTTTGCCTAAGAGTCAGGGAAGTGGCGAGCGGAACAAGGGATGTGCTGCACAGCTTCCCTCGCAGGCAGATTCCCTCCTGGGGCGCTTACTTCTCTTGCCTTAGTGCCCTGCTTTGTTTGGAGGCTGTTTGCGGACAGCAGCACACACAGCAGGAAGGTGCGCGCTGGCCAGCTCCAAGTCTCGGCACATAGAAGCGCAAGCGAGGCACCTGCTCGCAGTTTGTCCCGGGCATGGGAAGCAGCATGCTACGTGCCCAGAAGACATCTCGCACTGTCCTGCCTGCCACGGGGCTGCTTCTGAGCACGGAGGCACGCCTACAAGCCAGCTGAGATGGGCTTTGCCTAAGAGTCAGGGAAGTGGCGAGCGGAACAAGGGATGTGCTGCACAGCTTCCCTCGCAGGCAGATTCCCTCCTGGGGCGCTTACTTCTCTTGCCTTAGTGCCCTGCTTTGTTTGGAGGCTGTTTGCGGACAGCAGCACACACAGCGGGAAGGTGCGCGCTGGCCAGCTCCAAGTCTCGGCACATAGAAGCGCAAGCGAGGCACCTGCTCGCAGTTTGTCCCGGGCGTGGGAAGCAGCATGCTGCGTGCCCAGAAGACATCCCGCACTGTCCTGCGTGCCACGGGGCTGCTTCTGAGCACGGAGGCACACCTACAAGCCAGCTGAGATGGGCTTTGCCTAAGAGTCAGGGAAGTGGCGAGCGGAACAAGGGATGTGCTGCACAGGTTCCCTCGCAGGCAGATTCCCTCCTGGGGCGCTTACTTCTCTTGCCTTAGTGCCCTGCTTTGTTTGGAGGCTGTTTGCGGACAGCAGCACACACAGCGGGAAGGTGCGCGCTGGCCAGCTCCAAGTCTCGGCACATAGAAGCGCAAGCGAGGCACCTGCTCGCAGTTTGTCCCGGGCGTGGGAAGCAGCATGCTGCGTGCCCAGAAGACATCCCGCACTGTCCTGCCTGCCACGGGGCTGCTTCTGAGCACGGAGGCACACCTACAAGCCAGCTGAGATGGGCTTTGCCTAAGAGTCAGGGAAGTGGCGAGCGGAACAAGGGATGTGCTGCACAGGTTCCCTCGCAGGCAGATTCCCTCCTGGGGCGCTTACTTCTCTTGCCTTAGTGCCCTGCTTTGTTTGGAGGCTGTTTGCGGACAGCAGCACACACAGCGGGAAGGTGCGCGCTGGCCAGCTCCAAGTCTCGGCACATAGAAGCGCAAGCGAGGCACCTGCTCGCAGTTTGTCCCGGGCGTGGGAAGCAGCATGCTGCGTGCCCAGAAGACATCCCGCACTGTCCTGCCTGCCACGGGGCTGCTTCTGAGCACGGAGGCACGCCTACAAGCCAGCTGAGATGGGCTTTGCCTAAGAGTCAGGGAAGTGGCTAGCGGAACAAGGGATGTGCTGCACAGCTTCCCTCGCAGGCAGATTCCCTCCTGGGGCGCTTACTTCTCTTGCCTTAGTGCCCTGCTTTGTTTGGAGGCTGTTTGCGGACAGCAGCACACACAGCGGGAAGGTGCACGCTGGCCAGCTCCAAGTCTCGGCACATAGAAGCGCAAGCCAGGCACCTGCTCGGAGTTTGTCCCGGGCGTGGGAAGCAGCATGCTGCGTGCCCAGAAGACATCCCGCACTGTCCTGCCTGCCACGGGGCTGCTTCTGAGCACGGAGGCACGCCTACAAGCAAGCTGAGATGGGCTTTGCCTAAGAGTCAGGGAAGTGGCGAGCGGAACAAGGGATGTGCTGCACAGCTTCCCTCGCAGGCAGATTCCCTCCTGGGGTGCTTACTTCTCTTGCCTTAGTGCCCTGCTTTGTTTGGAGGCTGTTTGCGGACAGCAGCACACACAGCGGGAAGGTGCGCGCTGGCCAGCTCCAAGTCTCGGCACATAGAAGCGCAAGCGAGGCACCTGCTCGCAGTTTGTCCCGGGCGTGGGAAGCAGCATGCTGCGTGCCCAGAAGACATCCCGCACTGTCCTGCCTGCCACGGGGCTGCTTCTGAGCACGGAGGCACGCCTACAAGCCAGCTGAGATAGGCTTTGCCTAAGAGTCAGGGAAGTGGCGAGCGGAACAAGGGATGTGCTGCACAGCTTCCCTCGCAGGCAGATTCCCTCCTGGGGCGCTTACTTCTCTTGCCTTAGTGCCCTGCTTTGTTTGGAGGCTGTTTGCGGACAGCAGCACACACAGCGGGAAGGTGCGCGCTGGCCAGCTCCAAGTCTCGGCACATAGAAGCGCAAGCGAGGCACCTGCTCGCAGTTTGTCCCGGGCGTGGGAAGCAGCATGCTGCGTGCCCAGAAGACATCCCGCACTGTCCTGCCTGCCACGGGGCTGCTTCTGAGCACGGAGGCACGCCTACAAGCCAGCTGAGATGGGCTTTGCCTAAGAGTCAGGGAAGTGGCGAGCGGAACAAGGGATGTGCTGCACAGCTTCCCTCGCAGGCAGATTCCCTCCTGGGGCGCTTACTTCTCTTGCCTTAGTGCCCTGCTTTGTTTGGAGGCTGTTTGCGGACAGCAGCACACACAGCGGGAAGGTGCGCGCTGGCCAGCTCCAAGTCTCGGCACATAGAAGCGCAAGCGAGGCACCTGCTCGCAGTTTGTCCCGGGCATGGGAAGCAGCATGCTACGTGCCCAGAAGACATCTCGCACTGTCCTGCCTGCCACGGGGCTGCTTCTGAGCACGGAGGCACGCCTACAAGCCAGCTGAGATGGGCTTTGCCTAAGAGTCAGGGAAGTGGCGAGCGGAACAAGGGATGTGCTGCACAGCTTCCCTCGCAGGCAGATTCCCTCCTGGGGCGCTTACTTCTCTTGCCTTAGTGCCCTGCTTTGTTTGGAGGCTGTTTGCGGACAGCAGCACACACAGCGGGAAGGTGCGCGCTGGCCAGCTCCAAGTCTCGGCACATAGAAGCGCAAGCGAGGCACCTGCTCGCAGTTTGTCCCGGGCATGGGAAGCAGCATGCTGCGTGCCCAGAAGACATCCCGCACTGTCCTGCCTGCCACGGGGCTGCTTCTGAGCACGGAGGCACGCCTACAAGCCAGCTGAGATGGGCTTTGCCTAAGAGTCAGGGAAGTGGCGAGCGGAACAAGGGATGTGCTGCACAGCTTCCCTCGCAGGCAGATTCCCTCCTGGGGCGCTTACTTCTCTTGCCTTAGTGCCCTGCTTTGTTTGGAGGCTGTTTGCGGACAGCAGCACACACAGCGGGAAGGTGCGCGCTGGCCAGCTCCAAGTCTCGGCACATAGAAGCGCAAGCGAGGCACCTGCTCGCAGTTTGTCCCGGGCGTGGGAAGCAGCATGCTGCGTGCCCAGAAGACATCCCGCACTGTCCTGCGTGCCACGGGGCTGCTTCTGAGCACGGAGGCACACCTACAAGCCAGCTGAGATGGGCTTTGCCTAAGAGTCAGGGAAGTGGCGAGCGGAACAAGGGATGTGCTGCACAGGTTCCCTCGCAGGCAGATTCCCTCCTGGGGCGCTTACTTCTCTTGCCTTAGTGCCCTGCTTTGTTTGGAGGCTGTTTGCGGACAGCAGCACACACAGCGGGAAGGTGCGCGCTGGCCAGCTCCAAGTCTCGGCACATAGAAGCGCAAGCGAGGCACCTGCTCGCAGTTTGTCCCGGGCGTGGGAAGCAGCATGCTGCGTGCCCAGAAGACATCCCGCACTGTCCTGCCTGCCACGGGGCTGCTTCTGAGCACGGAGGCACACCTACAAGCCAGCTGAGATGGGCTTTGCCTAAGAGTCAGGGAAGTGGCGAGCGGAACAAGGGATGTGCTGCACAGGTTCCCTCGCAGGCAGATTCCTCCTGGGGCGCTTACTTCTCTTGCCTTAGTGCCCTGCTTTGTTTGGAGGCTGTTTGCGGACAGCAGCACACACAGCGGGAAGGTGCGCGCTGGCCAGCTCCAAGTCTCGGCACATAGAAGCGCAAGCGAGGCACCTGCTCGCAGTTTGTCCCGGGCGTGGGAAGCAGCATGCTGCGTGCCCAGAAGACATCCCGCACTGTCCTGCCTGCCACGGGCTGCTTCTGAGCACGGAGGCACGCCTACAAGCCAGCTGAGATGGGCTTTGCCTAAGAGTCAGGGAAGTGGCGAGCGGAACAAGGGATGTGCTGCACAGCTTCCCTCGCAGGCAGATTCCCTCCTGGGGCGCTTACTTCTCTTGCCTTAGTGCCCTGCTTTGTTTGGAGGCTGTTTGCGGACAGCAGCACACACAGCGGGAAGGTGCACGCTGGCCAGCTCCAAGTCTCGGCACATAGAAGCGCAAGCCAGGCACCTGCTCGGAGTTTGTCCCGGGCGTGGGAAGCAGCATGCTGCGTGCCCAGAAGACATCCCGCACTGTCCTGCCTGCCACGGGGCTGCTTCTGAGCACGGAGGCACGCCTACAAGCAAGCTGAGATGGGCTTTGCCTAAGAGTCAGGGAAGTGGCGAGCGGAACAAGGGATGTGCTGCACAGCTTCCCTCGCAGGCAGATTCCCTCCTGGGGTGCTTACTTCTCTTGCCTTAGTGCCCTGCTTTGTTTGGAGGCTGTTTGCGGACAGCAGCACACACAGCGGGAAGGTGCGCGCTGGCCAGCTCCAAGTCTCGGCACATAGAAGCGCAAGCGAGGCACCTGCTCGCAGTTTGTCCCGGGCGTGGGAAGCAGCATGCTGCGTGCCCAGAAGACATCCCGCACTGTCCTGCCTGCCACGGGGCTGCTTCTGAGCACGGAGGCACGCCTACAAGCCAGCTGAGATAGGCTTTGCCTAAGAGTCAGGGAAGTGGCGAGCGGAACAAGGGATGTGCTGCACAGCTTCCCTCGCAGGCAGATTCCCTCCTGGGGCGCTTACTTCTCTTGCCTTAGTGCCCTGCTTTGTTTGGAGGCTGTTTGCGGACAGCAGCACACACAGCGGGAAGGTGCGCGCTGGCCAGCTCCAAGTCTCGGCACATAGAAGCGCAAGCGAGGCACCTGCTCGCAGTTTGTCCCGGGCGTGGGAAGCAGCATGCTGCGTGCCCAGAAGACATCCCGCACTGTCCTGCCTGCCACGGGGCTGCTTCTGAGCACGGAGGCACGCCTACAAGCCAGCTGAGATGGGCTTTGCCTAAGAGTCAGGGAAGTGGCGAGCGGAACAAGGGATGTGCTGCACAGCTTCCCTCGCAGGCAGATTCCCTCCTGGGGCGCTTACTTCTCTTGCCTTAGTGCCCTGCTTTGTTTGGAGGCTGTTTGCGGACAGCAGCACACACAGCGGGAAGGTGCGCGCTGGCCAGCTCCAAGTCTCGGCACATAGAAGCGCAAGCGAGGCACCTGCTCGCAGTTTGTCCCGGGCATGGGAAGCAGCATGCTACGTGCCCAGAAGACATCTCGCACTGTCCTGCCTGCCACGGGGCTGCTTCTGAGCACGGAGGCACGCCTACAAGCCAGCTGAGATGGGCTTTGCCTAAGAGTCAGGGAAGTGGCGAGCGGAACAAGGGATGTGCTGCACAGCTTCCCTCGCAGGCAGATTCCCTCCTGGGGCGCTTACTTCTCTTGCCTTAGTGCCCTGCTTTGTTTGGAGGCTGTTTGCGGACAGCAGCACACACAGCGGGAAGGTGCGCGCTGGCCAGCTCCAAGTCTCGGCACATAGAAGAGCAAGCCAGGCACCTGCTCACGGTTTGTCCCGGGCATGGGAAGCAGCATGCTGCGTGCCCAGAGTACTTCTCGCACTGTCCTGCCTGCCACGGGGCTGCTTCTGAGCACGGAGGCACGCCTACAAGCCAGCTGAGATGGGCTTTGCCTAAGAGTGAGGGAAGTGGCGAGCGGAACAAGGGATGTGCTGCACAGCTTCCCTCGCAGGCAGATTCCCTCCTGGGGCGCTAACTTCTCTTGCCTTAGTGCCCTGCTTTGTTTGGAGGCTGTTTGCGGACAGCAGCACACACAGCGGGAAGGTGCGCGCTGGCCAGCTCCAAGTCTCGGCACATAGAAGCGCAAGCCAGGCATCTGCTCGGAGTTTGTCCCGGGCATGGGAAGCAGCATGCTGCGTGCCCAGAAGACATCCCGCACTGTCCTGCCTGCCACGGGGCTGCTTCTGAGCACGGAGGCACGCCTACAAGCCAGCTGAGATGGGCTTTGCCTAAGAGTCAGGGAAGTGGCGAGCGGAACAAGGGATGTGCTGCACAGCTTCCCTCGCAGGCAGATTCCCTCCTGGGGCGCTTACTTCTCTTGCCTTAGTGCCCTGCTTTGTTTGGAGGCTGTTTGCGGACAGCAGCACACACAGCGGGAAGGTGCGCGCTGGCCAGCTCCAAGTCTCGGCACATAGAAGCGCAAGCGAGGCACCTGCTCGCAGTTTGTCCCGGGCATGGGAAGCAGCATGCTGCGTGCCCAGAAGACATCCCGCACTGTCCTGCCTGCCACGGGGCTGCTTCTGAGCACGGAGGCACGCCTACAAGCCAGCTGAGATGGGCTTTGCCTAAGAGTCAGGGAAGTGGCGAGCGGAACAAGGGATGTGCTGCACAGCTTCCCTCGCAGGCAGATTCCCTCCTGGGCGCTTACTTCTCTTGCCTTAGTGCCCTGCTTTGTTTGGAGGCTGTTTGCGGACAGCAGCACACACAGCGGGAAGGTGCGCGCTGGCCAGCTCCAAGTCTCGGCACATAGAAGCGCAAGCCAGGCACCTGCTCGCAGTTTGTCCCGGGCATGGGAAGCAGCATGCTGCGTGCCCAGAAGACATCCCGCACTGTCCTGCCTGCCACGGGGCTGCTTCTGAGCACGGAGGCACGCCTACAAGCCAGCTGAGATGGGCTTTGCCTAAGAGTCAGGGAAGTGGCGAGCGGAACAAGGGATGTGCTGCACAGCTTCCCTCGCAGGCAGATTCCCTCCTGGGGCGCTTACTTCTCTTGCCTTAGTGCCCTGCTTTGTTTGGAGGCTGTTTGCGGACAGCAGCACACACAGCGGGAAGGTGCGCGCTGGCCAGCTCCAAGTCTCGGCACATAGAAGCGCAAGCCAGGCACCTGCTCGGAGTTTGTCCCGGGCATGGGAAGCAGCATGCTGCGTGCCCAGAAGACATCCCGCACTGTCCTGCCTGCCACGGGGCTGCTTCTGAGCACGGAGGCACGCCTACAAGCAAGCTGAGATGGGCTTTGCCTAAGAGTCAGGGAAGTGGCAGAGCGGAACAAGGGATGTGCTGCACAGCTTCCCTCGCAGGCAGATTCCCTCCTGGGGCGCTTACTTCTCTTGCCTTAGTGCCCTGCTTTGTTTGGAGGCTGTTTGCGGACAGCAGCACACACAGCGGGAAGGTGCGCGCTGGCCAGCTCCAAGTCTCGGCACATAGAAGCGCAAGCCAGGCACCTGCTCGCAGTTTGTCCCGGGCATGGGAAGCAGCATGCTGCGTGCCCAGAAGACATCCCGCACTGTCCTGCCTGCCACGGGGCTGCTTCTGAGCACGGAGGCACGCCTACAAGCCAGCTGAGATGGGCTTTGCCTAAGAGTCAGGGAAGTGGCGAGCGGAACAAGGGATGTGCTGCACAGCTTCCCTCGCAGGCAGATTCCCTCCTGGGGCGCTTACTTCTCTTGCCTTAGTGCCCTGCTTTGTTTGGAGGCTGTTTGCGGACAGCAGCACACACAGCAGGAAGGTGCGCGCTGGCCAGCTCCAAGTCTCGGCACATAGAAGCGCAAGCCAGGCACCTGCTCGCAGTTTGTCCCGGGCATGGGAAGCAGCATGCTGCGTGCCCAGAAGACATCCCGCACTGTCCTGCGTGCCACGGGGCTGCTTCTGAGCACGGAGGCACACCTACAAGCCAGCTGAGATGGGCTTTGCCTAAGAGTCAGGGAAGTGGCGAGCGGAACAAGGGATGTGCTGCACAGCTTCCCTCGCAGGCAGATTCCCTCCTGGGGCGCTTACT
Source organism: Rhea pennata (assembly GCF_028389875.1). NCBI lineage: Eukaryota > Metazoa > Chordata > Aves > Rheiformes > Rheidae > Rhea > Rhea pennata. The sequence goes on along the minus strand of NW_026907641.1, from coordinate 2,400 downwards.
TCTCTTGCCTTAGTGCCCTGCTTTGTTTGGAGGCTGTTTGCGGACAGCAGCACACACAGCGGGAAGGTGCGCACTGGCCAGCTCCAAGTCTCGGCAGATGGAAGCACAAGCCAGGCACCTGCTCGCAGTTTGTCCCGGGCATGGGAAGCAGTATGCTGCGTGCCCAGAGTACTTCTCGCACTGTCCTGCCTGCCACGGGGCTGCTTCTGAGCACGGAGGCACGCCTACAAGCCAGCTGAGATGGGCTTTGCCTAAGAGTCAGGGAAGTGGCGAGCGGAACAAGGGATGTGCTGCACAGCTTCCCTCGCAGGCAGATTCCCTCCTGGGGCGCTTACTTCTCTTGCCTTAGTGCCCTGCTTTGTTTGGAGGCTGTTTGCGGACAGCAGCACACACAGCGGGAAGGTGCGCGCTGGCCAGCTCCAAGTCTCGGCACATAGAAGCGCAAGCCAGGCACCTGCTCGCAGTTTGTCCCGGGCATGGGAAGCAGCATGCTGCGTGCCCAGAAGACATCCCGCACTGTCCTGCCTGCCACGGGGCTGCTTCTGAGCACGGAGGCACACCTACAAGCCAGCTGAGATGGGCTTTGCCTAAGAGTCAGGGAAGTGGCGAGCGGAACAAGGGATGTGCTGCACAGCTTCCCTCGCAGGCAGATTCCCTCCTGCGGCGCTTACTTCTCTTGCCTTAGTGCCCTGCTTTGTTTGGAGGCTGTTTGCGGACAGCAGCACACACAGCGGGAAGGTGCGCACTGGCCAGCTCCAAGTCTCGGCAGATGGAAGCACAAGCCAGGCACCTGCTCGCAGTTTGTCCCGGGCATGGGAAGCAGCATGCTGCGTGCCCAGAGTACTTCTCGCACTGTCCTGCCTGCCACGGGGCTGCTTCTGAGCACGGAGGCACGCCTACAAGCCAGCTGAGATGGGCTTTGCCTAAGAGTCAGGGAAGTGGCGAGCGGAACAAGGGATGTGCTGCACAGCTTCCCTCGCAGGCAGATTCCCTCCTGGGGCGCTTACTTCTCTTGCCTTAGTGCCCTGCTTTGTTTGGAGGCTGTTTGCGGACAGCAGCACACACAGCGGGAAGGTGCGCGCTGGCCAGCTCCAAGTCTCGGCACATAGAAGCGCAAGCCAGGCACCTGCTCGCAGTTTGTCCCGGGCATGGGAAGCAGCATGCTGCGTGCCCAGAAGACATCTCGTACTGTCCTGCCTGCCACGGGGCTGCTTCTGAGCACGGAGGCACGCCTACAAGCCAGCTGAGATGGGCTTTGCCTAAGAGTCAGGGAAGTGGCGAGCGGAACAAGGGATGTGCTGCACAGGTTCCCTCGCAGGCAGATTCCCTCCTGGGGCGCTTACTTCTCTTGCCTTAGTGCCCTGCTTTGTTTGGAGGCTGTTTGCGGACAGCAGCACACACAGCGGGAAGGTGCGCGCTGGCCAGCTCCAAGTCTCGGCACATAGAAGCGCAAGCCAGGCACCTGCTCGCAGTTTGTCCCGGGCGTGGGAAGCAGCATGCTGCGTGCCCAGAAGACATCCCGCACTGTCCTGCCTGCCACGGGGCTGCTTCTGAGCACGGAGGCACACCTACAAGCCAGCTGAGATGGGCTTTGCCTAAGAGTCAGGGAAGTGGCGAGCGGAACAAGGGATGTGCTGCACAGGTTCCCTCGCAGGCAGATTCCCTCCTGGGGCACTTACTTCTCTTGCCTTAGTGCCCTGCTTTGTTTGGAGGCTGTTTGCGGACAGCAGCACACACAGCGGGAAGGTGCGCGCTGGCCAGCTCCAAGTCTCGGCACATAGAAGCGCAAGCGAGGCACCTGCTCGCAGTTTGTCCCGGGCGTGGGAAGCAGCATGCTGCGTGCCCAGAAGACATCCCGCACTGTCCTGCCTGCCACGGGGCTGCTTCTGAGCACGGAGGCACGCCTACAAGCCAGCTGAGATGGGCTTTGCCTAAGAGTCAGGGAAGTGGCTAGCGGAACAAGGGATGTGCTGCACAGCTTCCCTCGCAGGCAGATTCCCTCCTGGGGCTCTTAGTTCTCTTGCCTTAGTGCCCTGCTTTGTTTGGAGGCTGTTTGCGGACAGCAGCACACACAGCGGGAAGGTGCGCGCTGGCCAGCTCCAAGTCTCGGCACATAGAAGCGCAAGCCAGGCACCTGCTCGGAGTTTGTCCCGGGCGTGGGAAGCAGCATGCTGCGTGCCCAGAAGACATCCCGCACTGTCCTGCCTGCCACGGGGCTGCTTCTGAGCACGGAGGCACACCTACAAGCAAGCTGAGATGGGCTTTGCCTAAGAGTCAGGGAAGTGGGCGAGCGGAACAAGGGATGTGCTGCACAGCTTCCCTCGCAGGCAGATTCCCTCCTGGGGCGCTTACTTCTCTTGCCTTAGTGCCCTGCTTTGTTTGGAGGCTGTTTGCGGACAG